>NW_024058545.1:0-52563 GCF_016432855.1 Salvelinus namaycush
GGAGATAGTGGCGTATGTATTGTTCTGGAGTAGAGGGGGTGTCTCTGGAGATAGTGGCTGTATGTATTGTTCTGGAGTAGAGGGGTTGGTCTCTGGAGATAGTGGCTGTATGTATTGTTCTGGAGTAGAGGGGTTGTTGTATCTGGAGATAGTGGCTGTATGTAATGTTCTGGTAGAGGGGGTTGGTCTCTGGAGATAGTGGCTGTATGTATGTTTCTGGAGTAGAGGGGGTTGTGTTTGGCTGGAGATAGTGGCTGTATGTATTGTTCTGGGTAGAGGGGGTTGTGTTGGTCTCTGGAGATAGTGGCTGTATGTATTGTTCTGGAGTAGAGGGGGTTGTGTTGGTCTCTGGAGATAGTGGCTGTATGTATTGTTCTGGAGTAGAGGGGTTGGTCTCTGGAGATAGTGGCTGTATGTATTGTTCTGGAGTAGAGGGGGTTGGTCTCTGGAGATAGTGGCTGTATGTATTGTTCTGGAGTAGAGGGGGTTGTGTTAGTATCTGGAGATAGTGGCTGTATGTAATGTTCTGGAGTAGAGGGGTTGGTCTCTGGAGATAGTGGCTGTATGTATTGTTCTGGAGTAGAGGGGGTTGTGTTGGTCTCTGGAGATAGTGGCTGTATGTATTGTTCTGGAGTAGAGGGGTTGTGTTGGTCTCTGGAGATAGTGGCTGTATGTATTGTTCTGGAGTAGAGGGGGTTGTGTTGGTCTCTGGAGATAGTGGCTGTATGTAATGTTCTGGAGTAGAGGGGGTTGGTCTCTGGAGATAGTGGCTGTATGTATTGTTCTGGAGTAGAGGGGGTTGTGTTGTCTCTGGAGATAGTGGCGTATGTATTGTTCTGGAGTAGAGGGGGTTGTGTTGGTCTCTGGAGATAGTGGCTGTATGTATTGTTCTGGTAGAGGGGGTTGTGTTGGTCTCTGGAGATAGTGGCTGTATGTATTGTTCTGGAGTAGAGGGGTTGTGTTGGTCTCTGGAGATAGTGGCTGTATGTATTGTTCTGGAGTAGAGGGGGTTGTGTTGGTCTCTGGAGATAGTGGCTGTATGTATAGTTCTGGAGTAGAGGGGGTTGTGTTGGTCTCTGGAGATAGTGGCTGTATGTATTGTTCTGGAGTAGAGGGGGTTGGTCTCTGGAGATAGTGGCTGTATGTATTGTTCTGGAGTAGAGGAGGTTGGTCTCTGGAGATAGTGGCTGTATGTATTGTTCTGGAGTAGAGGGGGTTGGTCTCTGGAGATAGTGGCTGTATGTATTGTTCTGGAGTAGAGGGGGTTGGTATCTGGAGATAGTGGCTGTATGTATTGTTCTGGAGTAGAGGGGGTTGGTCTCTGGAGATAGTGGCTGTATGTATTGTTCTGGAGTAGAGGGGGTTGGTCTCTGGAGATAGTGGCTGTATGTATTGTTCTGGAGTAGAGGGGGTTGTGTTGGTCTCTGGGGATAGTGGCTGTATGTATTGTTCTGGAGTAGAAGGGGTTGTGTTGGTCTCTGGAGATAGTGGCTGTATGTATTGTTCTGGAGTAGATGGGGTTTGTTGGTCTCTGGAGATAGTGGCTGTATGTATTGTTCTGGAGTAGAGGGGGTTGTGTTGGTCTCTGGAGATAGTGGCTGTATGTATTGTTCTGGAGTAGAGGGGGTTGTGTTGGTCTCTAGAGATAGTGGCTGTATGTATTGTTCTGGAGTAGAGGGGGTTGTGTTGGTATCTGGAGATAGTGGCTGTATGTATTGTTCTGGAGTAGAGGGGGTTGGTCTCTGGAGATAGTGGCTGTATGTATTCTTCTGGAGTAGAGGGGGCTAAATTCAGAAAACACTTGTCTCTGATAATTGCTGTGAGCCAATGAGCAGCTTGGTATGAAGGGAGAGGGACCTCGTGTAAATGGGAGGGAGCGGGAGAGGGCTGGCTTGGATTAACACATGGCCTCTAAACCTCACAGCTACTCTATAGACTTACCTATAATACGTTAATAAAAAATCTAACATATGAATTATCAAGTCTTTATTTTTCAGATGTCATCATATCACGTTGTCTGATATTAACGTGTGGTGTTAGCACCACTCTAACAGATGTCATCATATCACATTGTCTGATATTAACGTGTGGTGTTCGCACCACTCTAACAGATGTCAACGTATCTTGTTGTCTGATATTAACGTGTGGTGTTCGCACCACTCTAACAGATGTCATCGTATCACATTGTCTGATATTAACGTGTGGTGTTAGCACCACTCTAACAGATGTCATCGTATCACATTGTCTGATATTAACGTGTGGTGTTCGCACCACTCTAACAGATGTCATCGTATCTTGTTGTCTGATATTAACGTGTGGTGTTCGCACCACTCTAACAGATGTCATCGTATCACATTGTCTGATATTAACGTGTGGTGTTCGCACCACTCTAACAGATGTCATCATATCACATTGTCTGATATTAACGTGTGGTGTTCACACTACTCTAACAGATGTCATCGCATCTTGTTGTCTGATATTAACGTGTGGTGTTAGCACCACTCTAACAGATGTCATCATATCACATTGTCTGATATTAACGTGTGGTGTTAGCACCACTCTAACAGATGTCATCATATCACATTGTCTGATATTAACGTGTGGTGTTCGCACCACTCTAACAGATGTCAACGTATCTTGTTGTCTGATATTAACGTGTGGTGTTCGCACCACTCTAACAGATGTCATCGTATCACATTGTCTGATATTAACGTGTGGTGTTAGCACCACTCTAACAGATGTCATCATATCACATTGTCTGATATTAACGTGTGGTGTTAGCACCACTCTAACAGATGTCATCATATCACATTGTCTGATATTAACGTGTGGTGTTAGCACCACTCTAACAGATGTCATCATATCACATTGTCTGATATTAACGTGTGGTGTTCGCACCACTCTAACAGATGTCATCATATCACATTGTCTGATATTAACGTGTGGTGTTCGCACCACTCTAACAGATGTCATCATATCACATTGTCTGATATTAACGTGTGGTGTTCGCACCACTCTAACAGATGTCATCATATCACATTGTCTGATATTAACGTGTGGTGTTAGCACCACTCTAACAGATGTCATCATATCACGTTGTCTGATATTAACGTGTGGTGTTAGCACCACTCTAACAGATGTCATCATATCACATTGTCTGATATTAACGTGTGGTGTTAGCACCACTCTAACAGATGTCATCATATCACATTGTCTGATATTAACGTGTGGTGTTAGCACCACTCTAACAGATGTCATCATATCACATTGTCTGATATTAACGTGTGGTGTTAGCACCACTCTAACAGATGTCATCATATCACATTGTCTGATATTAACGTGTGGTGTTCGCACCACTCTAACAGATGTCATCGTATCACATTGTCTGATATTAACGTGTGGTGTTCACACCACTCTAACAGATGTCATCATATCACATTGTCTGATATTAACGTGTGGTGTTAGCACCACTCTAACAGATGTCATCATATCACATTGTCTGATATTAACGTGTGGTGTTCGCACCACTCTAACAGATGTCATCATATCACATTGTCTGATATTAACGTGTGGTGTTCGCACCACTCTAACAGATGTCATCATATCACATTGTCTGATATTAACGTGTGGTGTTAGCACCACTCTAACAGATGTCATCGTATCTTGTTGTCTGATATTAACGTGTGGTGTTAGCACCACTCTAACAGATGTCATCATATCACGTTGTCTGATATTAACGTGTGGTGTTAGCACCACTCTAACAGATGTCATCATATCACATTGTCTGATATTAACGTGTGGTGTTCGCACCACTAACAGATGTCATCATATCACATTGTCTGATATTAACGTGTGGTGTTAGCACCACTCTAACAGATGTCATCATATCACGTTGTCTGATATTAACGTGTGGTGTTAGCACCACTCTAACAGATGTCATCATATCACATTGTCTGATATTAACGTGTGGTGTTCGCACCACTCTAACAGATGTCATCATATCACGTTGTCTGATATTAACGTGTGGTGTTAGCACCACTCTAACAGATGTCATCGTATCTTGTTGTCTGATATTAACGTGTGGTGTTCGCACCACTCTAACAGATGTCATCATATCACGTTGTCTGATATTAACGTGTGGTGTTAGCACCACTCTAACAGATGTCATCATATCACATTGTCTGATATTAACGTGTGGTGTTAGCACCACTCTAACAGATGTCATCGTATCACATTGTCTGATATTAACGTGTGGTGTTCACACCACTCTAACAGATGTCATCATATCACATTGTCTGATATTAACGTGTGGTGTTAGCACCACTCTAACAGATGTCATCATATCACATTGTCTGATATTAACGTGTGGTGTTCGCACCACTCTAACAGATGTCATCATATCACATTGTCTGATATTAACGTGTGGTGTTAGCACCACTCTAACAGATGTCATCATATCACATTGTCTGATATTAACGTGTGGTGTTCGCACCACTCTAACAGATGTCATCATATCACATTGTCTGATATTAACGTGTGGTGTTAGCACCACTCTAACAGATGTCATCGTATCTTGTTGTCTGATATTAACGTGTGGTGTTAGCACCACTCTAACAGATGTCATCATATCACGTTGTCTGATATTAACGTGTGGTGTTAGCACCACTCTAACAGATGTCATCATATCACATTGTCTGATATTAACGTGTGGTGTTCGCACCACTCTAACAGATGTCATCATATCACATTGTCTGATATTAACGTGTGGTGTTAGCACCACTCTAACAGATGTCATCATATCACATTGTCTGATATTAACGTGTGGTGTTCGCACCACTCTAACAGATGTCATCATATCACATTGTCTGATATTAACGTGTGGTGTTCGCACCACTCTAACAGATGTCATCATATCACATTGTCTGATATTAACGTGTGGTGTTAGCACCACTCTAACAGATGTCATCGTATCACATTGTCTGATATTAACGTGTGGTGTTCGCACCACTCTAACAGATGTCATCATATCACATTGTCTGATATTAACGTGTGGTGTTAGCACCACTCTAACCAACTGTTTTTATTTGTATGAATATGTCAGGTTCTCCGTGGCGAAAATGCATTTCATTGGAGACAGTTGGCATCCTTGTCTAGTTCCGCGGCTTAAATAAATATCAAATCAAATGTCATTTTGTTACACGGAACCCAAACTGGCTGCGCGCGTGCACCATCGTTTATTTTGTCCCCCCACACATTTACATTTACATTTAAGTCATTTAGCAGACGCTCTTATCCAGAGCGACTTACAAATTGGTGCATTCACCTTATGATATCCAGTGGAACAAACGTGATCACGACACGCAGGTTAAAATATCAAAACAACTCTGAACCAATTACATTAATTTGGGGACAGGTCGAAAAGCATTAAACATGTATGGCAATTTAGCTAACTAGCTTGCACATGCTAGCTAATTTGTCCTATTTAGCTAGTTTGCTGTTGCTAGCTAATTTGTCCTATTTAGCTAGTTTGCTGTTGCTAACTAATTTGTCCTGGGATATAAACGTTGAGTTGTTATTTTACCTGAAATGCACAAGGTCCTCTACTCCGACAATTAATACACACATAAAACGGTAAACCGAATCGTTTCTAGTCATCTCTCCTCCTTCCAGGCTTTTTCATCTTTGAACTTATATGGTGATTGGCATCTAAACTTTCACAGTAGTACCACGACGACCGGCAAAACAGTTTGTGTTTCAATCACCCACGTGGGTATAACCAATGAGGAGATGGCACGTGGGTACCTGTAACGGTCGTCTTGTGGTGAATGAGCGGACCAAGGCGCAGCGGGTGATGAAGACATAATGAATATTTATTAACAGAACGACGAAACACGAAAACTCTTAAACAAACTACAAAACAAAGAAACGACGTAGACTGACCTAAAACATGAGAACTTACAAATACACGAAGAACGCACGAACAGGTACAGACTACAAACAAACGCTACAGTCCCGTGTGGTACGAACATACATACAGACACGGAAGACAATCACCCACCAACAAACAGTGAGAACAGCCTACCTTAATATGGTTCTCAATCAGAGGAAACGTCAAACACCTGCCTCTAATTGAGAACCATATCAGGCAACACATTAAACCCAACATAGAAACACAACACATAGAATGCCCACCCAGCTCACGTCCTGACCAACAAAACAAAGGATTAACACAATAACTAGGGTCAGAACGTGACAGTACCTGCTTCTATAAACCAATGAGGAGATGGGAGAGGAAGGACTTGCTGCACTATCTGCGTCAGAAATAGGAATTACTTCTATTCTAGCTCTTGGCAACACAGACGCTCGTTGGCGCGCGCAAGAATTGAATAACATGGATTTCTAAATTTATTTTGCAACGCTTGCGCACGCTACGTGTCCAGTCTGGTCAGCATGTTACAGTGAAATGTTTAAAAAAACACCTGAGCTGAAATACATCAGATGTCCATCCATTGTTGATCCCTGCACGTGTAACAGTTTGTATGAATAGTTTTGATCTATCCAAGAAGTATACTTCCAAAGGTGGCCCAATAAATTATGAGATGGTTCTGCTGTCCCAGTAGTTTTCCTGCAGTAGCAAGTAAGACTGCTGGCCAATAACAGGTAGTCCTGCTGGCCAGAAATAGATAATCCTGCTGATCAGTAACAGGCACTCCTGCTGAAAAACTGGTAGTCCTGCGCTGGTCAATAACTGGTAGTCCTGCGCTGGTCAATAACTGGTAGTCCTGCTGGTCAATAACTGGTAGTCCTGCTGGTCAATAACTGGTAGTCCTGCTGGTCAATATCTGGTAGTGCTGCTGGTCAATAACTGGTAGTCCTGCTGGTCAATAACTGGTAGTCCTGCGCTGGTCAATAACTGGTAGTCCTGCTGGTCAATAACTGGTAGTCCTGCTGGTCAATAACTGGTTGTCCTGCTGGTCAATAACTGGTTGTCCTACTGGTCAATAACTGGTAGTCCTGCTGGTCAATAACTGGTAGTCCTGCTGGTCAATAACTGGTAGTGCTGCGCTGGTCAATAACTGGTAGTCCTGCTGGTCAATAACTGGTAGTCCTGCTGGTCAATAACTGGTAGTCCTGCTTTTCAATAACTGGTAGTGCTGCTGGTCAATAACTGGTAGTCCTGCTGGTCAATAACTGGTAGTGCTGCTGGTCAATAACTGGTAGTCCTGCGCTGGTCAATAACTGGTAGTCCTGCTGGTCAATAACTGGTAGTCCTGCTGGTCAATAACTGGTAGTCCTGCTGGTCAATAACTGGTAGTCCTGCTGGTCAATAACTGGTAGTCCTGCTGGTCAATAACTGGTAGTGCTGCTGGTCAATAACTGGTAGTCCTGCTGGTCAATAACTGGTAGTCCTGCGCTGGTCAATAACTGGTTGTCCTGCTGGTCAATAACTGGTAGTCCTGCTGGTCAATAACTGGTAGTCCTGCTGGTCAATAACTGGTAGTCCTGCTGGTCAATAACTGGTAGTCCTGCTGGTCAATAACTGGTAGTCCTGCTGGTCAATAACTGGTAGTCCTGCTGGTCAATAACTGGTTGTCCTGCTGGTCAATAACTGGTAGTCCTGCTGGTCAATAACTGGTAGTGCTGCTGGTCAATAACTGGTAGTCCTGCTGGTCAATAACTGGTTGTCCTGCTGGTCAATAACTGGTAGTCCTGCTGGTCAATAGCTGGTAGTCCTGCTGGTCAATAACAGGTAGCTACAGCTAGTACTACTACTACTGCTGCTGCTGCTAGTACTACTACTACCACTGCTACCACTGCTGATTCTACTTCTACTACTGATACCGCTACTATAAGTACAGCTACTACTACTACTACTAACATTACTACTACTACTGCTAACGCTACTTTAAAACCTCTAACACCTCCCAAACCCGGATCCGGGATCCCCCCCATCAAAAAAGCTGACTAGCATAGCCTAGCCTAAAGCCACAGGGATATCATATAATAAAATGTTCATGAAATCACAAGTCCAAGACACCAAATGAAAGATACACATCTTGTGAATAAAGCCATCATTTCTGATTTTTAAAATGTTTTACAGGGAAGACACAATATGTAAATCTATTAGCTAACCACGTTAGCAAAAGACACCACTTTTCTTACTCCACCATTTTTTTACTCCATCAGTAGCTATCACAAATTCGGCCAAATAAAGATATAAATAGCCACTAACCAAGAAACAACCTCATCAGATGACAGTCTGATAACATATTTATTGTATAGCATATGTTTTGTTAGAAAAATGTGCATATTTCAGGTATAAATCATAGTTTACCATTGCAGCCACCATCCCAACTCTCACCAAAGCGACTAGAATAACTACAGAGACCATCGTGTATTAGCTAATTACTCATCATAAAACATTTCTTAAAAATACACAGCGTGCAGCAGATGAAAGACACAGATCTTGTGAATCAAGACAATATTTCAGATTTTCTAAGTGTTTTACAGCGAAAACACAATATAGCGTTATAGTAGCTACCACAATAGCAAACATCACACCAGCATTGATTCAAGGCAAAAATAGCTATAACGTATAAACCACCAAAATATATTAATTTTTTCACTAACCTTCTCAGAATTCTTCAGATGACAGTCCTGTAACATCATATTACACAATTCATATAGAGTTTGTTCGAAAATGTGCATATTTAGCGGCACAAATCGTGCTTATACAATGAGAATAGTGTCCATAACGTCAAGCAATCTGTCCGGCGCCATCTTGGAAAGGCACCTATTCTTATCGAAAACTATTCATAAACTTGACTAAAAAAATACAGGTTGGACAGCAATTGAAAGACAAATTAGTTCTTAATGCAATCGCTGAATTACATTTTTAAAATTAACGTTACTGCGCAATACAGGGTGCGATAACGCAAGGCTACACTGCAAGAAATGGCGTCTTATGCATTTGACATTTTTCAACAGAACAATGAATTATCAGCATAAATAGTTGTTACTTTTCGATGAACTCTCATCAGAATCTTGGGATAGGTGTCCTTTGTCCAAAAGAATCGTTGCTAGGTTGGAGAACGTCGTCTTCCACGTTGCAATTAGCAGTAAACATTAGCTTGAGAGAGAGAGATACCCAACTTCCTACAGCGCCAAGAAAATAAATACCCGAAAATCGCAATATACTGACATAAACTGATATAATTCGGTTCAAAATAACAAGATTATGATGTCTTTAAAGCCTATATCGAATAAAAACACAGCCGAAAATGTCTAAGATCTATAACCGATGTTTCCAAAAGAACGTGCCAAGGTCCTCAGTGCGTCAGAGCGAAGGGGAAAAGAACGATACACCTTGTTTCCAATCAATTTATAGACTTTCAGCTCTGCCTAGAGACTCCATTTCAAGGCCCTCTATTCGCTGACACCCAGAGGAAGGCGTATGCAGTGCATCTCAACCAATAGAAGACAGGCAGATTTATAAACAGGTCTGAGAACAGGTTGGAAAATTCTGCATTCTCAACTCCACATAGGGAAATTGCTCTAAGTCCAGTTCTGTTTCACCCACAGACATAATTCAAACGGTTTTAGAAACTAGAGAGTGTTTTCTATCCAATAGTAATAATAATATGCATATTGTACGAGCAAGAATTGAGTACGAGGCAGTTTAATTTGGAAACGAATTTGTACTATGTCGAAATGACACCCCCCTAGTGGCAAGAAGATGTACTACTACCATTACTACTACTACTGCTGATTCTACTACTACTGCCACTATAACTACTACTGCCACTATAACTACTACTGCCACTATAACTACTGCTGCTACTGCCATTACTACGACTACTGCTGATATTACTACTACTGCTGATTCTACTACTACTGCTACTGCTGCTATTACTACTACTGCTGCTATTACTACTACTGCCACTATAACTACTGCTGCTATTACTAACACTACTGCTGATATTACTACTGATACTACTGCTTCTACTGCTACTACTGCTGCTATTACTACTGATACTACTGCTGCTATTACTACTACTGCTGCTACTACTACTACTGCCACTATAACTACTGCTGCTACTGCTATTACTAACACTACTGCTGGTATTACTACTACTAATGCTGCTACTGCTACTACTACTAATGCTGCTACTGCTACTATTTCTGCAACTGTTACTGTTACTATAACTTCTACTGATACTGCTACTACTATAACTTCTACTGATACTGCTACTACTATAACTACTACTGCTAGTACTACTGCTACTATAAGTACTGCTGCTACTGCTACTACTATAACTTCTACTGATACTGCTACTACTATAACTACTACTGCTAGTACTACTGCTACTATAAGTACTACTGCTTCTGCTACTACAGCCACACCAGGCTCTCCTCTCCGTCAGTCCTAATTCATGGAATGAGATGCACTTTGTGGCAATTTGAACATTTCAGTGCTTCCTCCCATTCCAGTGGATTATCATCTGATGACTGGTTCCCTGAGGACCCACCAGACCTGGGGCTGTTGGAGAGCTGGACAACTGGAGCCGGGGGATGGAGCGGGGCTGAGTGCACCAAGGAACATCAGAGGCTTGTTGAGAGTCGCAGCCTGCTGCCAGCCACAGCCAACAGGCCGTTACAAAACCAACGGGACTGTGTGTAGCCAACGGGCCTGTATTAAGCCATTGACAGTTTGACAGTACTATTTCCATATGGCGTGTTGGTATTTACAAAGCGCCTGCTGCAGATGTTTTTTTTTTTTTTTTTTTTTTTTTTTTTTTTTTTTTTTTTGGGGTGGATCAGCTTAATATTGCGGAAAGAATGTTGCTTCCAATGTAATTGTCTGTAATTGCCTGCTGCAGATGTTGGTTGTGTTGGGGACATGACTATGAGCTGTGACAGTATGCTGCATGCTCAACATGAATTCTGTCTCTGTACTTAACATTATAATGCTGCTGGAATGTGGCTGTAACTCATAGGTACAAAGAGTTTGAGTTTGTATTTTGTATTTATTAAGGATCCCCATTAGCTGCTGTCTAGGCAACAGATACTCGTCCTGGGGTACAGCAACATTAACAAAGTTATATACAATTAAAAATATTGGATGACATTACATTTCACAACACTTTTCACAATACATTAAGTGTGTGCCCTTTGGACACTACTCTACTATCACATTCTACAATACAACATCCATTGGTACGTGTGTGTATAGTACATGTGTTACAATATATATGCGTGTGTTTGTGTCTTCACAGTCTCCGCTGTTCCATAAGATGTATTTTTATCTTAAAAAAAAAAATCTGATTCAACTGCTTGCATCAGTTACCTGATGTGGAATAGAGTTCCATGTAGTCCTGGCTCTATGTAGTACTGTGTTCCTCCCATAGTCTGGGATTGTGAAGAGACCACTGGTGGCATGTCTTGTGGGGTATGTACGGGTGTCTGAGCTGTGTGCTAGTAGTTTTAACAGACCGCTCGGTATATTCAGCTTGTCAACACTTCTTACAAAAACAAGTGGTGATGTAGTGAAGTCAATTTCTTCTCCACTTTGAGCCATGAGACATTTACTTGCATATTTTTAATGTTGGTTAAGGGCTAGCCGTGCTGCCCTGTTCTTAGCCAACTGCAATTTTCCTAAGTCCTCTTTGTGGAACCTGACCACATGACTGAAAAGTAGTCCAGGTGTGACAAAACTAGGGCCTGTAGGACCTGCCTTGTTGATAGTGCTGTTAAGAAGGTAGAGCAGCGCTTTATTATGGACGAACTTCTCCCCATCTTAGCTAGTGTTGTATCAACATGTTTTGACCGTGACAGTTTACAATCCAGGGTAACTCCAAGCATTTTAGTCACCTCAACTTGCTCTATTTCCACATTATTAATTTAGTGAATGATTTGTCCCAAATACAATGTTTTTGAAATATTTAGGACTAACTTATTTCTTGCCACCCATTCTGAAACTGACTGCAGTAATTTCACTCGCTGTAGTAGCTGACGTGTAAAGTGTTGATTCATCTGCATACATCGTTAAACTGGCTTTACTTAAAGCCAGTGGCAAGTTGTTAGTAAAGATTGAAAAACGTAAAGGGCCTAGACAGCTGCCCTGGGGAATACCTGAATCTACCTGGATCCTGTTGGAGAGGCTTCCATGAAAAAACCTCTTAAGGTTCGGACCCTTTTTTTCAATATTTGCCTAAAATTACATACCCAAATCTAACTGCCTGTAGCTCAGGACCTGAAGGAAGGATATGCATATTCATGATACCATTTGAAAATAAACACTTTGAAGTTTATGGGAATGTAAAATTAATGTTGGAGAATATAGCACATTATATCTGGTAAATGATAATACAATTATATTTTTTTGTCTTTGAAATGCAAGAGAAAGACCATAAGGTATTATTCCAGCCCAGGCGAATTTTAGATTTTGGCCACTAGATGGCCGCAGTGTAGGTGCAACATTTTAGACTGATCCAATGAACCATTGCATTTCTGTTAAAAATGTTGTATCAAGACTGCCCAAATGTGCCCGATTGGTTTATTAATGCATTTTCATGTTCATAACTGTGCACTCTCTTCAAACAGTAGCATGGTATTCTTTCACACGAGAGCCCACAGTCCTTGGTGGCGTTCCGTGTCGTTGGCACTGTATTATCATCAAAGCAGGCAAAGAAGGTGTTTAGTTTGTCTGGAAGCAAGATGACGTTGTCCGCGATGAGGCTGGTTTTTCTTTTGTAGTCCATAATTGTCTGTAGACGCTGCCACAAAGGTCTCGTGACTAGACGTTGAATTGCGACTCTACTTTGTCTCTATGTACCAACATTTTGCTTGTTTGATTGCCTTGCGCGGATTGAATATCTACACTGTTTATATTCGGCCATATTCCCAGTCACCTTTCCATGGTTAAATACGGTGGTTCGCGCTTTCAGTTTTGGGCGAATGTAGTTTCCCTCAGTTTAAATAGTGAATAAAATGGAAAAGAAGCAACGTCTTGCTGTAAAACAAAGCCTTTAGTGTTTCTTCCACCCAGTCAGTCGGTCAGAAAGAATGTAGGACGACTAGAAATACAGGAGGCTAATGATACAAATACATAGACAGTTCTGTTTCTGTGAACAATGCGACTGGGGTCAACCTTGGACAGAATGAGAGAGGCAGACAGAGTTGAGAGTTGAACGTAATACCAGGTTTCCAGTCACATCCGCCCAGGCAGGCTACAGTGGTGCTATCCAATGAAACAATAGCTTAATAACACATTTAGAGACAAAGCCATCCGGCTCAGGCTCCAGTTCCAGGGTTAGGGGCTCCTGCTCTCCAAGAAGCTGCTGTCTCACCTTGACAGCTCCTCTACCCACAATGCACTAAGTGGATGATTAAAAAGAGATGGAGGGTTTTACTGAGGGGTATGTGTAGCATCCTCGTGCTCCCCGCAGCCAGCCGAGCGATCAGCTACATCTGTCCTCCAAACAACTCCAACATCCTTTATTTATTTCACATTAAATATTGATGTGTGTTATGAAAGGGTTCAAATAATGTGTCTGCCTCTTCTGGTCCCGGCACACTGTTTTCTAATGCATAAATAATTCTGCTGGGTGGACAGTGGGCAAACACATTAGGTGGGGTGTATCCGTTGTATCACATTCTTTCTGCCTGAGAGAAAATACCATCCCTAGTAATTTCCTACACTTATACAATCTGCGTTGACGGTAAATAATTGATGTATGAATTTAGGGCTAAAACTCCAATACACTATGACTTTATGTCAAGGGGTTAGTCCCTGAAGATTTGAATCCAAATCATCCCTCAAAATGGCTTCTTCCACTTTAAAAGGAACCATTTTGACCCCCCCCCCCCCCCATTCAATAGCAGTGTGTGCCCTCTATGAGCCCTGGGTGTAGGAGCCTCTTCATGAGGTCTGGCTGTGCATGGCTGCCGATAACCCAGTGATTTAGCCCATTACAAAATGGGAAATGTTTTGTTTTTGAACACAAATGGGTTTTTCACACTGACATGAACCCATTTTGATTGCATTGGCAGAGAGTGTGTGTGAAAGGGCGCCATCTTGCTTTTCATCTCAATATCTGCTGTGATGTACAATTATAGCTCTGATTGTCAGCCAGATCCATTCAGCAGATACACAGTGAGATAATAGTTTAAAACAAGAATTTCACTCTCAACGCTTCAATGAGCATGGTGTAGTGAGTACAGCTGCTCTCTGCTGCTCCACTACGCTCCTCATTGAAACAACGTCAGACAGAGAGAGAGCCCAGAGTCTAGTGGTGGAATTAAAGCTGGAGTTACAGGAACCATTTAACTGTCCACACAACACATTAATGAATGAAATACACCGATACACCGACATTCATGTTAGCATATTATTTGCTGAATATCCACCTGGTGATAACCTGGCTGAGTAGCTAGAACTACATTACTAGCCTGAGGCCGGGGTTAGGTTACCATGGTGGTGATGTACACCTCTGTTACAGGACCAGGAGTCTGGGGTTAGGTTACCATGGTGGTGATGTACACCTCTGTTACAGGACCAGGAGCCTGGGGTAGGTTACCATGGTGATGATTTACACCTCTGTTACAGGACCAGGAGAGGTTACCATGGTGGCGATGTACACCTCTGTTACAGGACCAGGAGCCTGGGGTAGGTTACCATGGTGATGATTTACACCTCTGTTACAGGACCAGGAGTCTGGGGTTAGGTTACCATGGTGGCGATGTACACCTCTGTTACAGGACAGGGAGCCTGGGGTTAGGTTCCCATGGTGATGATTTACACCTCTGTTACAGGACCAGGAGTCTGGGGTTAGTGTCACGACTTCTGCCGAAGTCGTTGCCTCTCCTTGTCCGGGCGGTGTTCGGCGGTCGACGTCACCGGCCTTCTAGCCATCATCGATCCATTTTTCATTTTCCATTGGTTTTGTCTTGTCTTCCCACACACCTGTTGTCAATCCCATTCATTACCTGTTGTGTATTTAACCCTCTGTTTCCCCTCATGTGTTTGTCAGAGACTGTTTTATGTCAAGTGTTGATTCTTGGTGTATAGGTGCGCGACGGGTCCTCGTACCCATGTTTATTTTATGTATGTATATTTTCGTGTTTGGAGCATGTTATGTGGACATTTATTAAAAGTCTCCATTTACACTTCGTTTAACTCTCCTGCGCCTGACTTCCCTGCCACCTATACACACGACGTTGACAGTTAGGTTACCATGGTGATTATTTACACCTCTGTTACAGGACCAGGAATCTGGGGTTAGGTTACCATGGTGATGATTTACACCTCTGTTACAGGACCAGGATCCTGGGGTTAGGTTACCATGGTGATGATTTACACCTCTGATACAGGACCAGGAGCCTAGGGTTATGTTACCATGGTGATACGTTGCACCTCTGTTAAAGGACCGGGAGCCTGGAGTTAGGTTACCACGGTGATAATTTACACCTCTGTTAAAGGACAGGGATCCTGGGGTTAGGTTACCATGGTGATAATTTACACCTCTGTTAAAGGACCAGGAGCCTGGAGTTAGGTTACCATGGTGATAATTTACACCTCTGTTAAAGGACCAGGAGCCTGGGGTTAGGTTACCATGGTGATGATTTACACCTCTGTTACAAGACCAGGAGTCTGGGGTTAGGTTACCATGGTGATGATTTACACCTCTGTTACAGGACCCGGAGCCTGGGGTTAGGTTCCCATGGTGATGATGTACACCTCTGTTACAGGACCAGGAGCCTGGAGTTAGGTTACCATGGTGATGATTTACACCTCTGTTACAGGACCCGGAGCCTGGAGTTAGGTTACCATGGTGGTGATGTACACCTCTGTTACAGGACCAGGAGCCTGGGGTTAGGTTACCATGGTGATGATTTACACCTCTGTTACAGGACCAGGAGCCTGGGGTTAGGTTACCATGGTGGTGATGTACACCTCTGTTACAGGACCAGGAGCCTGGGGTTAGGTTACCATGGTGATGATTTACACCTCTGTTACAGGACCAGGAATCTGGGGTTAGGTTACCATGGTGATGATTTACACCTCTGTTACAGGACCAGGAGCCTGGGGTTAGGTTACCACGGTGATGTACACCTCTGTTACAGGACCAGGAGCCTGGGGTTAGGTTCCCATGGTGATGATTTACACCTCTGTTACAGGACCAGGAGCCTGGGGTTAGGTTCCCATGGTGATGATTTACACCTCTGTTACAGGACCAGGAGCCTGGGGTTAGGTTCCCATGGTGATGTACACCTCTGTTACAGGACCAGGAGCCTGGGGTTAGGTTACCATGGTGATGATGTACACCTCTGTTACAGGACCAGGAGCCTGGGGTTAGGTTCCCATGGTGATGATTTACACCTCTGTTACAGGACCAGGAGCCTGGGGTTAGGTTACCATGGTGATGATGTACACCTCTTTTACAGGACCAGGAACCTGGGGTTAGGTTACCATGGTGTTGATTTACACCTCTGTTACAGGACCAGGAGCCTGGGGTTAGGTTCCCATGGTGATGATTTACACCTCTGTTACAGGACCAGGAGCCTGGGGTTAGGTTCCCATGGTGATGATTTACACCTCTGTTACAGGACCAGGAGCCTGGGGTTAGGTTACCATGGTGATGATTTACACCTCTGTTACAGGACCAGGAGCCTGGGGTTAGGTTACCATGGTGATGATTTACACCTCTGTTACAGGACCAGGAGCCTGGGGTTAGGTTACCATGGTGATGATTTACACCTCTGTTACAGGACCAGGAGCCTGGGGTTAGGTTACCATGGTGATGATGTACACCTCTGTTACAGGACCAGGAGCCTGGGGTTAGGTTACCATGGTGATGATTTACACCTCTGTTACAGGACCAGGAGCCTGGGGTTAGGTTACCATGGTGATGATTTACACCTCTGTTACAGGACCAGGAGCCTGGGGTTAGGTTACCATGGTGATGATTTACACCTCTGTTACAGGACCAGGAGCCTGGGGTTAGGTTCCCATGGTGATGATTTACACCTCTGTTACAGGACCAGGAGTCTGGGGTTAGGTTACCATGGTGATGATTTACACCTCTGTTACAGGACCAGGAGTCTGGGGTTAGGTTCCCATGGTGATGATTTACACCTCTGTTACAGGACCAGGAGTCTGGGGTTAGGTTACCATGGTGATGATTTACACCTCTGTTACAGGACCAGGAGTCTGGGGTTAGGTTCCCATGGTGATGATTTACACCTCTGTTACAGGACCAGGAGCCTGGGGTTAGGTTACCATGGTGATGATTTACAGCTCTGTTACAGGACCAGGAGCCTGGGGTTAGGTTACCATGGTGATGATTTACACCTCTGTTACAGGACCAGGAATCTGGGGTTAGGTTACCATGGTGATGATTTACACCTCTGTTACAGGACCAGGAGCCTGGGGTTAGGTTCCCATGGTGATACGTTACACCTCTGTTAAAGGACCAGGAGCCTGGGGTTAGGTTCCCATGGTGATTATTTACACCTCTGTTACAGGACCAGGAGCCTGGGGTTAGGTTACCATGGTGATGATTTACACCTCTGTTACAGGACCAGGAGCCTGGGGTTAGGTCCCCATGGTGATGTACACCTCTGTTACAGGACCAGGAGCCTGGGGTTAGGTTACCATGGTGATGATTTACACCTCTGTTACAGGACCAGGAGCCTGGGTTTAGGTTACCATGGTGATGATTTACACCTCTGTTACAGGACCAGGAGTCTGGAGTTAGGTTCCCATGGTGATGATTTACACCTCTGTTACAGGACCAGGAGCCTGGGGTTAGGTTCCCATGGTGATGTACACCTCTGTTACAGGACCAGGAGCCTAGGGTTAGGTTACCATGGTGATGATTTACACCTCTGTTACAGGACCAGGAGTCTGGGGTTAGGTTACCATGGTGATGATGTACACCTCTGTTAGAGGACCAGGAGCCTGGGGTTAGGTTACCATGGTGATGATTTACACCTCTGTTACAGGACCAGGAGCCTGGGGTTAGGTTACCATGGTGATGATGTACACCTCTGTTACAGGACCAGGAGCCTGGGGTTAGGTTCCCATGGTGATTATTTACACCTCTGTTACAGGACCAGGAGCCTGGGGTTAGGTTCCCATGGTGATGATTTACACCTCTGTTACAGGACCAGGAGCCTGGGGTTAGGTTACCACGGTGATAATTTACACCTCTGTTACAGGACCAGGAGCCTGGGGTTAGGTTACCATGGTGATGATTTACACCTCTGTTACAGGACCAGGATCCTGGGGTTAGGTTCCCATGGTGATGATTTACACCTCTGTTACAGGACCAGGAGCCTGGGGTTAGGTTACCACGGTGATAATTTACACCTCTGTTACAGGACCAGGAGCCTGGGGTTAGGTTACCATGGTGATGATTTACACCTCTGTTACAGGACCAGGATCCTGGGGTTAGGTTACCATGGTGATGATTTACACCTCTGATACAGGACCAGGAGCCTAGGGTTATGTTACCATGGTGATACGTTGCACCTCTGTTAAAGGACCGGGAGCCTGGAGTTAGGTTACCACGGTGATAATTTACACCTCTGTTAAAGGACAGGGATCCTGGGGTTAGGTTACCATGGTGATAATTTACACCTCTGTTAAAGGACCAGGAGCCTGGGGTTAGGTTACCATGGTGATGATTTACACCTCTGTTACAAGACCAGGAGTCTGGGGTTAGGTTACCATGGTGATGATGTACACCTCTGTTACAGGACCAGGAGCCTGGGGTTAGGTTACCATGGTGATGATTTACACCTCTGTTACAGGACCAGGAGCCTGGGGTTAGGTTCCCATGGTGATGATTTACACCTCTGTTACAGGACCAGGAGCCTGGGGTTAGGTTACCACGGTGATGTACACCTCTGTTACAGGACCAGGAGCCTGGGGTTAGGTTACCATGGTGATGATGTACACCTCTTTTACAGGACCAGGAGCCTGGGGTTAGGTTACCATGGTGATGATTTACACCTCTGTTACAGGACCAGGAGCCTGGAGTTAGGTTACCATGGTGGTGATGTACACCTCTGTTACAGGACCAGGAGCCTGGGGTTAGGTTACCATGGTGATGATTTACACCTCTGTTACAGGACCAGGAGCCTGGGGTTAGGTTACCATGGTGGTGATGTACACCTCTGTTACAGGACCAGGAGCCTGGGGTTAGGTTACCATGGTGGTGATTTACACCTCTGTTACAGGACTAGGAATCTGGGGTTAGGTTACCATGGTGATGATTTACACCTCTGTTACAGGACCAGGAGCCTGGGGTTAGGTTACCACGGTGATGTACACCTCTGTTACAGGACCAGGAGCCTGGGGTTAGGTTCCCATGGTGATGATTTACACCTCTGTTACAGGACCAGGTGCCTGGGGTTAGGTTACCACGGTGATGTACACCTCTGTTACAGGACCAGGAGCCTGGGGTTAGGTTCCCATGGTGATGATTTACACCTCTGTTACAGGACCAGGAGCCTGGGGTTAGGTTCCCATGGTGATGATTTACACCTCTGTTACAGGACCAGGAGCCTGGGGTTAGGTTCCCATGGTGATGTACACCTCTGTTACAGGACCAGGAGCCTGGGGTTAGGTTACCATGGTGATGATGTACACCTCTGTTACAGGACCAGGAGCCTGGGGTTAGGTTCCCATGGTGATGATTTACACCTCTGTTACAGGACCAGGAGCCTGGGGTTAGGTTACCATGGTGATGATGTACACCTCTTTTACAGGACCAGGAGCCTGGGGTTAGGTTACCATGGTGTTGATTTACACCTCTGTTACAGGACCAGGAGCCTGGGGTTAGGTTCCCATGGTGATGATTTACACCTCTGTTACAGGACCAGGAGCCTGGGGTTAGGTTACCATGGTGATGATTTACACCTCTGTTACAGGACCAGGAGCCTGGGGTTAGGTTACCATGGTGATGATTTACACCTCTGTTACAGGACCAGGAGCCTGGGGTTAGGTTACCATGGTGATGATGTACACCTCTGTTACAGGACCAAGAGCCTGGGGTTAGGTTACCATGGTGATGATTTACACCTCTGTTACAGGACCAGGAGCCTGGGGTTAGGTTACCATGGTGATGATTTACACCTCTGTTACAGGACCAGGAGCCTGGGGTTAGGTTCCCATGGTGATGATTTACACCTCTGTTACAGGACCAGGAGTCTGGGGTTAGGTTACCATGGTGATGATTTACACCTCTGTTACAGGACCAGGAGTCTGGGGTTAGGTTCCCATGGTGATGATTTACACCTCTGTTACAGGACCAGGAGTCTGGGGTTAGGTTCCCATGGTGATGATTTACACCTCTGTTACAGGACCAGGTGCCTGGGGTTAGGTTACCACGGTGATGTACACCTCTGTTACAGGACCAGGAGCCTGGGGTTAGGTTCCCATGGTGATGATTTACACCTCTGTTACAGGACCAGGAGCCTGGGGTTAGGTTCCCATGGTGATGATTTACACCTCTGTTACAGGACCAGGAGCCTGGGGTTAGGTTCCCATGGTGATGTACACCTCTGTTACAGGACCAGGAGCCTGGGGTTAGGTTACCATGGTGATGATGTACACCTCTGTTACAGGACCAGGAGCCTGGGGTTAGGTTCCCATGGTGATGATTTACACCTCTGTTACAGGACCAGGAGCCTGGGGTTAGGTTACCATGGTGATGATGTACACCTCTTTTACAGGACCAGGAGCCTGGGGTTAGGTTACCATGGTGTTGATTTACACCTCTGTTACAGGACCAGGAGCCTGGGGTTAGGTTCCCATGGTGATGATTTACACCTCTGTTACAGGACCAGGAGCCTGGGGTTAGGTTACCATGGTGATGATTTACACCTCTGTTACAGGACCAGGAGCCTGGGGTTAGGTTACCATGGTGATGATTTACACCTCTGTTACAGGACCAGGAGCCTGGGGTTAGGTTACCATGGTGATGATGTACACCTCTGTTACAGGACCAAGAGCCTGGGGTTAGGTTACCATGGTGATGATTTACACCTCTGTTACAGGACCAGGAGCCTGGGGTTAGGTTACCATGGTGATGATTTACACCTCTGTTACAGGACCAGGAGCCTGGGGTTAGGTTCCCATGGTGATGATTTACACCTCTGTTACAGGACCAGGAGTCTGGGGTTAGGTTACCATGGTGATGATTTACACCTCTGTTACAGGACCAGGAGTCTGGGGTTAGGTTCCCATGGTGATGATTTACACCTCTGTTACAGGACCAGGAGTCTGGGGTTAGGTTACCATGGTGATGATTTACACCTCTGTTATAGGACCAGGAGTCTGGGGTTAGGTTCCCATGGTGATGATTTACACCTCTGTTACAGGACCAGGAGCCTGGGGTTAGGTTACCATGGTGATGATTTACAGCTCTGTTACAGGACCAGGAGCCTGGGGTTAGGTTACCATGGTGATGATTTACACCTCTGTTACAGGACCAGGAATCTGGGGTTAGGTTACCATGGTGATGATTTACACCTCTGTTACAGGACCAGGAGCCTGGGGTTAGGTTCCCATGGTGATACGTTACACCTCTGTTACAGGACCAGGAGCCTGGGGTTAGGTTCCCATGGTGATTATTTACACCTCTGTTACAGGACCAGGAGCCTGGGGTTAGGTTACCATGGTGATGATTTACACCTCTGTTACAGGACCAGGAGCCTGGGGTTAGGTCCCCATGGTGATGTACACCTCTGTTACAGGACCAGGAGCCTGGGGTTAGGTTACCATGGTGATGTACACCTCTGTTACAGGACCAGGAGCCTGGGGTTAGGTTACCATGGTGATGATTTACACCTCTGTTACAGGACCAGGAGCCTGGGTTTAGGTTACCATGGTGATGATTTACACCTCTGTTACAGGACCAGGAGTCTGGAGTTAGGTTCCCATGGTGATGATTTACACCTCTGTTACAGGACCAGGAGCCTGGGGTTAGGTTCCCATGGTGATGTACACCTCTGTTACAGGTCCAGGAGCCTAGGGTTAGGTTACCATGGTGATGATTTACACCTCTGTTACAGGACCAGGAGCCTGGGGTTAGGTTACCATGGTGATGATGTACACCTCTGTTACAGGACCAGGAGCCTGGGGTTAGGTTCCCATGGTGATTATTTACACCTCTGTTACAGGACCAGGAGCCTGGGGTTAGGTTCCCATGGTGATGATTTACACCTCTGTTACAGGACCAGGAGCCTGGGGTTAGGTTCCCATGGTGATGATTTACACCTCTGTTACAGGACCAGGAGCCTGGGGTTAGGTTACCACGGTGATAATTTACACCTCTGTTACAGGACCAGGAGCCTGGGGTTAGGTTACCATGGTGATGATTTACACCTCTGTTACAGGACCAGGATCCTGGGGTTAGGTTACCATGGTGATGATTTACACCTCTGATACAGGACCAGGAGCCTAGGGTTATGTTACCATGGTGATACGTTGCACCTCTGTTAAAGGACCGGGAGTCTGGAGTTAGGTTACCACGGTGATAATTTACACCTCTGTTAAAGGACAGGGATCCTGGGGTTAGGTTACCATGGTGATAATTTACACCTCTGTTAAAGGACCAGGAGCCTGGAGTTAGGTTACCATGGTGATAATTTACACCTCTGTTAAAGGACCAGGAGCCTGGGGTTAGGTTACCATGGTGATGATTTACACCTCTGTTACAAGACCAGGAGTCTGGGGTTAGGTTACCATGGTGATGATGTACACCTCTGTTACAGGACCAGGAGCCTGGGGTTAGGTTACCATGGTGGTGATGTACACCTCTGTTACAGGACCAGGAGCCTGGGGTTAGGTTACCATGGTGATGATTTACACCTCTGTTACAGGACCAGGAATCTGGGGTTAGGTTACCATGGTGATGATTTACACCTCTGTTACAGGACCAGGAGCCTGGGGTTAGGTTACCACGGTCATGTACACCTCTGTTACAGGACCAGGAGCCTGGGGTTAGGTTACCATTGTGATGATGTACACCTCTGTTACAGGACCAGGAGCCTGGGGTTAGGTTCCCATGGTGATTATTTACACCTCTGTTACAGGACCAGGAGCCTGGGGTTAGGTTCCCATGGTGATGATTTACACCTCTGTTACAGGACCAGGAGCTTTGGGGTTAGGTTACCATGGTGATGATGTACACCTCTGTTACAGGACCAGGAGTCTGGGGTTAGGTTACCATGGTGATGATTTACACCTCTGTTACAGGACCAGGAGTCTGGGGTTAGGTTACCATGGTGATGATTTACACCTCTGTTACAGGACCAGGAGCCTGGGGTTAGGTTACCATGGTGATGATTTACACCTCTGTTACAGGACCAGGAGCCTGGGGTTAGGTTACCATGGTGATGATGTACACCTCTGTTACAGGACCAGGAGCCTGGGGTTAGGTTACCATGGTGATGATTTACACCTCTGTTACAGGACCAGGAGTCTGGGGTTAGGTTCCCATGGTGATGATTTACACCTCTGTTACAGGACCAGGAGCCTGGGGTTAGGTTACCATGGTGATGATTTACACCTCTGATACAGGACCAGGAGCTTTTGGGCTCACTTAGACAGTCAGTACAATGGTATTAACTGTAAAAAGTGGATTGAGCCACAACAGTAACCTTGCAACATTGTATCCACTCTGGTTCTGATGTCCTGAATGTTCCACGTCCGGACACATTCAGGCCCTTGGCCCGTGTTTATCCATCTCCAGTTCGGACACATTCAGGCCCTTGGCCCGTGTTTATCCATCTCCAGTTCTGACACATTCAGGCCCTTGGCCCGTGTTTATCCATCTCCAGTTCTGACACATTCAGGCCCTTGGCCCGTGTTTATCCATCTCCAGTTCTGACACATTCAGGCCCTTGGCCCGTGTTTATCCATCTCCAGTTCTGACACATTCAGGCCCTTGGCCCGTGTTTATCCATCTCCAGTTCTGACACATTCAGGCCCTTGGCCCGTGTTTATACATCTCCAGTTCTGACACATTCAGGCCCTTGGCCCGTGTTTATCCATCTCCAGTTCTGACACATTCAGGCCCTTGGCCCGTGTTTATCCATCTCCAGTTCTGACACATTCAGGCCCTTGGCCCGTGTTTATCCATCTCCAGTTCTGACACATTCAGGCCCTTGGCCCGTGTTTATCCATCTCCAGTTCTGACACATTCAGGCCCTTGGCCCGTGTTTATCCATCTCCAGTTCTGACACATTCAGGCCCTTGGCCCGTGTTTATCCATCTCCAGTTCTGACACATTCAGGCCCTTGGCCCGTGTTTATCCATCTCCAGTTCTGACACATTCAGGCCCTTGGCCCGTGTTTATACATCTCCAGTTCTGACACATTCAGGCCCTTGGCACGTGTTTATCCATCTCCAGTTCTGACACATTCAGGCCCTTGGCCCGTGTTTATCCATCTCCAGTTCTGACACATTCAGGCCCTTGGCCCGTGTTTATCCATCTCCAGTTCTGACACATTCAGGCCCTTGGCCCGTGTTTATCCATCTCCAGTTCTGACACATTCAGGCCCTTGGCCCGTGTTTATACATCTCCAGTTCTGACACATTCAGGCCCTTGGCCCGTGTTTATCCATCTCCAGTTCTGACACATTCAGGCCCTTGGCCCGTGTTTATACATCTCCAGTTCTGACACATTCAGGCCCCTGGCCCGTGTTTATCCATCTCCAGTTCTGACACATTCAGGCCCTTGGCCCGTGTTTATACATCTCCAGTTCTGACACATTCAGGCCCTTGGCCCGTGTTTATCCATCTCCAGTTCTGACACATTCAGGCCCTTGGCCCGTGTTTATCCATCTCCAGTTCTGACACATTCAGGCCATTGGCCCGTGTTTATCCATCTCCAGTTCTGACACATTCAGGCCCTTGGCCCGTGTTTATCCATCTCCAGTTCTGACACATTCAGGCCCTTGGCCCGTGTTTATCCATCTCCAGTTCTGACACATTCAGGCCCTTGGCCCGTGTTTATCCATCTCCAGTTCTGACACATTCAGGCCCTTGGCCCGTGTTTATACATCTCCAGTTCTGACACATTCAGGCCCTTGGCCCGTGTTTATCCATCTCCAGTTCTGACACATTCAGGCCCTTGGCCCGTGTTTATCCATCTCCAGTTCGGACACATTCAGGCCCTTGGCCCGTGTTTATCCATCTCCAGTTCTGACACATTCAGGCCCTTGGCCCGTGTTTATCCATCTCAAGTTCTGACACATTCAGGCCCTTGGCCCGTGTATATCCATCTCCAGTTCTGACACATTCAGGCCCTTGGCCCGTGTTTATCCATCTCCAGTTCTGACACATTCAGGCCCTTGGCCCGTGTTTATCCATCTCCAGTTCTGACACATTCAGGCCCTTGGCCCGTGTTTATCCATCTCCAGTTCTGACACATTCAGGCCCTTGGCCCGTGTTTATCCATCTCCAGTTCTGACACATTCAGGCCCTTGGCCCGTGTTTATACATCTCCAGTTCTGACAACAATGTGGCACAAATCCTGCTTCCAACAAAATTCCCATTGAGTGTTTAGCCTGAGAATGGTGAGAGGATACATGGTTCAAAGCATTTGGTTGGATGGATATTAAACACTTTCTGTTGTTGATTAGTTAGACGTGACACAGTTTAAGGTTGATATTGCCAGTCCGGTCCTCAAGCTATTCTCCAGACCTTTCAGTAAACAGAGGTGACCACAGGACCTGATGACCTCCGGCAGGAGTCAGATCAATGACAACACTACCCCCTCTCTCTCTCTCTCTCTCTCTCTCTCTCCATCCCAGCACAGGGTAACCACTGCTCCAGGCTAAACTCTTTACATTGTGCTGATGTGTTCAGGCCTTCTAGTGAGCTGGTGACTACCCTGCTATAATAACCGCCCTGCTCTACAATATCCACATACAGCTGCCTCCATCTCTCTCTCCACTCCATCTCTCCTTCTCTCTCTCTACCTCCCTCTCCCACATTCTCTTTCCCCCTCTCTCTCCTCTCTCTCCTCCCTCTCTCATTCTCCCTCTCTCCATCCCTCTCTCCCCTCCTCTCTCCCTCTCTCTCCCTCTATCTCCCTCCGTCTCTCATTCTCCCTCTCTCGTCTCTCCCTCCCTCTCTCTCCCCTCCCTCTATCTCTCTCCCTCTATCTCTCCCTCTCTCATTCTCCTTCTCTCCCCTCCCTCTCTCTCCCACTCTCTCCCCTCCCTCTCTCATTCTCCCTCTCTCCTCTCTCCCTCCCTCCCCTCCCTCTATCTCTCTCCTCTCTCTCTCCCTCCCTCTCTCTCCCCTCCCTCTATCTCTCTCCTCTCTCTCTCCCCTTCTCTCTCCCCTCCCTCCCCTCCCTCTATCTCCCCTCCCTCTCTCTCCCCTCTCTCGTCTCTCCCTCCCTCTCTCTCCCCTCCCTCTATCTCTCTCCCTCTATCTCTCCCTCTCTCATTCTCCTTCTCTCCCCTCCCTCCCCTCCCTCCATCTCCCCTCCCTCTCTCTCCCCTCTCTCCTCTCTCCCTCCCTCTATCTCTCCCTCCCTCTCTCTCCCTCTCCCTCCCCCCTAACTGTAAGTGTAGGAGCCCTATGAGCCCGACCAGGATCCCAGCCTCTCCAGCCATGATTAATCTGATAAATAATAAATATATCAATCTAGACTTCAGACAATGACAAATTCTTAGCAGCAGGAAGCACAAGCCCTCTTTAACGGCTGCCTGTAGTTGAGGAATTAATCATTTAATGAGGAATTCTTCAGGAAATTACAAAGTTTTGATTCATGTTGTCCGGTGTCAGTTCTTAGTCATTTGATATATGTCAAATAATTCACATCTTCACTAACTTTACCACAAACACTTAGACACACACACACAATATCACACACACACAATATCACACACACACAATATCACACACACACAATATCACACACATAATATCACACACACACACACAATATTGCACAAAATATACCACATACACAATCAGAAAGAGACATTCTGACCCTTGCCCAGAGGCGACTGTCCCTGAGATCAGATGTTGAATATCCCACGATAAAGTCCAGTTGACTCTGAGAAAGGCCCTTGAACATCTTTGGATAACCTCTCAGTTCCAACCTCTTTACTACAGTTTTTTATAATCACTTTCGCACTAATTTTTCAAAACTCTAGACACAAAACTCAAAACGGTTATCACTTGTAACACAGGCTGTCCAATGTTCAAAACATTGCATTGCGCATTCATATCTTTAAAGAAACCTTTCACTTGCAGAATTATTGGTTCAAATAACTCATTAATCATGAAATACCGTAGGAACATTCATTTAGATCACCCACACACAAGATACCGATAGTTTCACTGTGTAGTTGTTCGTACAATCATTAAATATTGTAGTACAAAATATGTGATACACGTTTCATTATGGTACAACACATCACTGTAAAAGGACTAGTAGAGAGAATACTACAGACACAGTGGAATCATTGAACAAAATCTGACATTTATTGATGAAATACAATAAAATCTTTGAATCTTTGAATCAAAGCAAAAATAATTCGCTACAAAAAAGAAAAAGACTACTGTAAAACGTCAACTGCAGTGTTCCTCACCTGGCTTACTGTAAAACGTCAACTGCAGTGTTCCTCACCTGGCTTACTGTAAAACGTCAACTGCAGTGTTCCTCACCTGGCTTACTGTAAAACATCAACTACAGTGTTCCTCACCTGGCTTACTGTAAAACATCAACTACAGTGTTCCTCACCTGGCTTACTGTAAAACATCAACTGCAGTGTTCCTCACCTGGCTTACTGTAAAACGTCAACTGCAGTGTTCCTCACCTGGCTTACTGTAAAACGTCAACTGCAGTGTTCCTCACCTGGCTTACTGTAAAACGTCAACTGCAGTGTTCCTCACCTGGCTTACTGTAAAACGTCAACTGCAGTGTTCCTCACCTGGCTTACTGTAAAAAGCAAAATAAAGGGTTGATTCCTGTACTTCTATATTTCCATCGAACCTGTCTTGTGGATTTGGCCACAGGTTCTCATCTAACTCACAATGAATGTTTTCATTAGCCAAACATCTTGGGAAGAATCTTCGGGCGTGGCGAATCCAGGCCTGACACTGGTCTGCCATTGTTGTCATCCATGGCCTGGAGAAGGGTGGCTTGTTCGTGAGGGCGCCTATCATATACCTTCCATCTCCATGTGGAGAAAAATTCCTCAATCGGGATAAGGAAAGGAGAGTATGGGGTAAGCACAAGGTGGTAAATTGTGGATGGGCCTGAAACCATGCTTGCACCATTTGAGCGGAACCTGACATTATCCCACAGAATGACATATGTCACGCCATCAGCTCTACAGACCTGATTTAGCGCATCAAGGAAGGTTACAAGGACTGGTGCATTATATGATCCAATACAAGGTCTGCGTCCCATCACACCGTCTTCCGATATAGCCACACACATGGTGATCTAGGCCCCCATGTTGTCCAGGTACATGGATGGTTGCCCGCTGGCCAATGAAATTCCGACCTCTCCTCCTTGTCTTGGCCAGTTTGAAGCCTCGTCCAAAAAGACGTATTTCTGAAGGTTTTCGTCAACATCCAGCTCCATCACCCTCTAAAAACACATTTTGGAAAGAGAATTACTGATTACAATGAAGAATTTTGGGGGAATGTTTCACAACAGGCATCTTGAATCTGAACATACCTGAACATAGTCAGTCCTCAGTTGCTTCACTCTGTCTGCATTTCTTTCTGAAGGCACACGGCTGTTTTAGGGACGCCTGGTCCTGAACATAGTCAGTCCTCAGTTGCTTCAGTCTGTCTGCATTTCTTTCTGAAGGCACACGGTTGTTTTAGAGACACCTGGTCCTGAACATAGTCAGTCCTCAGTTGCTTCAGTCTGTCTGCATTTCTTTCTGAAGGCACACGGTTGTTTTAGAGACACCTGGTCCTGAACATAGTCAGTCCTCAGTTGCTTCAGTCTGTCTGCATTTCTTTCTGAAGGCACACGGCTGTTTTAGGGACGCCTGGTCCTGAACATAGTCAGTCCTCAGTTGCTTCAGTCTGTCTGCATTTCTTTCTGAAGGCACACGGTTGTTTTAGAGACACCTGGTCCTGAACATAGTCAGTCCTCAGTTGCTTCAGTCTGTCTGCATTTCTTTCTGAAGGCACACGGCTGTTTTAGGGACACCTGGTGCCTTTTCAACATGCGTGAAATAGTCCTCAGACGTATGTCTTCCACATTGTTGAACATGTCCTCATTGTCCAAGATGTTCTGCTGAATGTCTGTCAGGTGAATATCATTTCTGGCCCGAACCAAATGGACCACAGCCCGCTCTTGTTGGTCAGTCAGAATGTTGCTTCTGCCTCCCCTATTTGGCCTAGTCTCAGTTCTGCAGGGAAAAATGACAGTAAGAACACATTTAGTCACATCACCTACTCTGTGGTACACATTGGCATGCAGTATACAGTCATTTGACAGTTGGGAGTAGCCTAATGTTTAGTGTATGCTGAAGACTTACCAGTTCTCATTGAGGAAAGTTCTGATGATTAAAGCAACGGTTGATCTTCTGAGGTTTGGTTGAATCATTGTAGCTGCCTCAGTAATTGTCATGTCATGACCACTATTGCTCGGATTTCATTGGACACTCTTTGCTGTTGCTGCCGCTGTCTTGGTCCGTGGCCTTGTCCTCTACCACGTTCCCCCTCACCTCTCAAACGAGGCCCACGACCACCTCTCAGAAGGGGTGCTCGTCCCCTGCCACGTTCCCCCACACCTCTCAGACGAGGCCCACGACCACCTCTCAGAAGGGGTGCTCGTCCCCTGCCATTCCTTTGACCACCACGTTCCCTCCACACCTCTCAGACGAGGCCCACGACCACCTCAGAAGGGGTGCTCGTCCCCTGCCATTCCTTTGAACACCACGTCTTCCTCGTCGTCCTCCTCCCACTGCTTGACCTCTATTTGACCTGGATCACCTGCCGGCTTTATGTTATCGCTGTTGTTCTAGGTGGATACCTCTCAGAAGGGGTACTCGTCCCCTGCCACGTTCCCTCACACCTCTCAGACGAGGCCCACGACCACCTCTCAGAAGGGGTGCTTGTCCCCTGCCACGTTCCCCCACACCTCTCAGACGAGGCCCACGACCACCTCTCAGAAGGGGTGCTCGTCCCCTGCCATTCCTTTGAACACCACGTCTTCCTCGTCGTCCTCCTCCCACTGCTTGACCTCTATTTGACCTGGATCACCTGCCGGCTTTATGTTATCGCTGTTGTTCTAGGTGGATACCTCTCATCTCACTATATACTCTTAACCACAATGTGAAATCAATCCTCAGTAATGACTTGGCAGTATTGGAAAAGCAATTACAAGGGCCTGCATACATACTGACCGACCACTTTATTAGATACACCTGCAGCTTAACGCAAATAGCCTACTGTTTCGAACAGCGAATCATAAGGCTGCCTGCAACTCAATATATAGAGTACATATAGCAGAGAGCTTTAGTTGTTGTTCGACCAAATATTAGAACGGGCAAGATGAGTCATCTAAGTAACTTTGACCGTGGTATGATTGTTGATGCCACACATGGTGATTCCAGCATCTCAGAAACAGCTGCCCTCCTGGGACCTTAAGGCACTACCGTCTCTAGAGTTTACAGAGAACGGTGCGATAAACAAAACACATTCAGTGAGCGGCAGTTCTGCGGGCAAAAACACCTTGTTAATGAGAGAGGTCAGAGGAGAATGTCCAGACTCATTCAAGCTGACAGAAAGAAATGTAGAATACACATGTTACAGATCCTATTTAGAATACACATGTTACAGATCCTATTTAGAATACAGGTTACAGATCCTATTTAGAATACAGGTTACAGATCCTATTTAGAATACACGTGTTACAGATCCTATTTGGAATACATGTTACAGATCCTATTTAGAATACACGTGTATTCCACATGCTTACTTACAAGCCTTTAACCAACATTGCAGTTTTAAGAGAAGTACCCCCAAAAAAGTAAGAGATAAGAATAACAAATAATGAAAGAGCAGCAGTAAATAACAATAGCGGGGCTGTATACAGGGGTGCCGATACAGAGTCAATGTGCGGGGGCACCGGTGTCGAGGTAATACAATGCCTTGCAAAAGTATTCACGCCCCTTGGCGTTTTTCATATTTTGTTGCATTACAACCTGTAATTTTTAGTGGATTTTAATTTGGATTTCATGTAATGGACATACGCAAAATAGTCCAAATTTGTGAAGTGAAATATTTAAAAAAAACTTGTTTCAAAATATTGAAAAATAATAATAATTGAAAAGTGGTGTGTGCATATGTATTCACCCCCTTTGCTAATCACCTAAATAAGATCTGGTGCAATCAATTACCTTCAGAAGTCACATAATTAGTTAAATAAATTCCACCTGTGTGCAATCTGTGTCACATGATCTGTCACATGATCTCAGTATATATACACACCTGTTCTAAAAGGCCCCAGTGTCTGCAACACCACTAAGCAAGATCACCACTAAGCAAGACCAAGGAGCTCTCCAAACAGGTCAGGGACAAAGTTGTGGAGAAGTACAGATCAGGGTTGGGTTATAAAAAATTATCCAAAACTTTGAAATTACCCCGGGACACCATTAAATCTATTATTAAAAATGGAAAGAATATGGCACCACATCAAACCAGCCAAGAGAGGGCCGCCCACCAAAACTCACGGACCAGGCAAGGAGGGCATTAATCAGAGAGGCAACAAAGAGACCAAAGATAACCCTGAAGGAGCTGCAAAGCTCCACAGCGGAGATTGGAGTATCTGTCCATAGGACCACTTCAAGCCGTACACTCCACAGAGCTGGGCTTTACGGAAGAGTGTCCAGAAAAAAATAAGGAAACATGTTTGGTGTTCGCCAAAAGGCATGTGGGAGACTCCCCAAACATATGAAAGAAGGTACTCTGGTCAGATGAGACTAACATTAATTGAGCTTTTTGGCAATCAAGGAAAACGCTATGTCTGGCGCAAACCCAACACCTCTCATCACCCCGAGAACACCATCCCCACAGTGAAGCATGGTGGTGGCAACATCATGCTGTGGGGACGTTTTTCATCAGCAGGGACTGGGAAAATGGTCAGAATTGAAGGAATGGTGGATGGCGCTAAATACAGGGAAATTCTTGAGGGAAACCTGTTTCAGTCTTCCAGAGATTTGAGACTGGGACGGAGCAGACAATGCCCCTTCCAGCAGACAATGCCCCTAAGCATATTGCTAAAGCAACACTCAAGTGGTTTAAGGGGAAACATTTAAATGTCTTGAAATGGCGTAGTCAAAGCCCAGACCTCAATACAATTGAGAATCTGTGGTATGACTTAAAGATTGCTGTACACCAGCGGAACCCATCCAACTTGAAGGAGCTGGAGCAGTTTTGCCTTGAAGAATGGGCATAATCCCAGTGGCTAGATGTGCATAGCTTTTTGAAACATACCCCTGTAATTGCTGCAAAAGGTGGCTCTACAAAGTCTACAAAGCCTTTGGGGGGGTGAATAGTTATGCACGCTCAAGTTCTGTTTTTCTTTGTCTTATTTCTTGTTTGTTTCACATTAAAAAATATTTTGCCTCTTCAAAGTGGTAGGCATGTTGTGTAAATCAAATGATACAAACCCCCCAAAAATCTATTTATATTCCAGGTTGTAAGGCAACAAAATAGGAAAAATGCCTAGGTGGTGAATACTTTCGCAAGCCACTGTATGTACGTGTAGGTAGAGTTATTAAAGTGACTATGCATAGATAATAACAGAGAGTAGGAACAGTGTAGAAGAGGGGAGGGAGGGCAATGCAAATAGTATAGGTAGCCATTTGATTAGCTGTTCAAGAATATTGTGGCTTGGGGGTAGAAACTGTTTAGAAGCCTCTTGAACCTAGACTTGGCGCTCCGTTACCACTTGCTGTGCGGTAGCAGAGAGAACAGTCTATAACTTGGGTGGCTGGAGTCTGACAATTTTATGGGCCTTCCTCTGACAACGCCTGGTATAGAGGTCCTGGATGGCAGGAAGCTTGGCCCCGGTGATGTACTGGGCCGTACGCACTACCCTCTGTAGTGCCTTGCGGTCGGAGGCCGAGCAGTTGCCATGCCAGGCAGTGATGCAACCCGTCAGGATGCTCTCGATTGTACAGCTGTATTTTCAGTCTCCTGAGGGGGAATAGGTTTTGTTGTGCCCTCTTCACGACTGTCTTGGTGTGCTTGGACCACGTTAGTTTGTTGGTGATGTGGACGCCAAGGAACATGAAGCTCTCAAACTTCTCCACTACAGCCCTGTCAATGAGATTGGGGGCATGCTCGGTCCTCCTTTTCCTGATGCCCACAATCTTCTACTTTGTCTTGATCACGTTGAGGTAGAGGTTGTTGTCCTTGCACCACACGGCCAGGTCTCTGACCTCCTCCCTATAGGCTGTCTCATCATTGTCGGTGATCACTGTTGTGTCATCTGCAAACTTAATGATGGTGTTGGAGTCGTGCTTGGCCGTGCAGTCATGAGTGAACAGGGAGTACAGGAGGGGAATGAGCATGCACCCCTGAGGGGTCCCCGTATTGAGGATCAGTGTGGTGGATGTGTTGTTACCTACCCTTACCACCTGTGGGTGGCCCGTCAGGAAGTCCAGGATCAAGTTGCAGAGGGAGGTGTTTAGTCCCAGGGTCCTTAGCTTAGTGATGAGCTTTGAGGGCACTATGGTGTTGAATGCTGAGCTGTAGTCAATGAATAGCATTCTCACATACAGTTGCAGTCGGATGTTTACATACACTTTAGCCAAAGTTTATTTAAAATTAGTTTTTCACAATTCCTGACATTTAATCTCAGTAAAAAATCCCTGTCTGTCACGATCGTCGTAATAACATTCGGACCAAAGCGCAGCGTGATTTGGGTTCCACATGTTTATTGAATGAAACGCACAAAAACAATAAAGAACGAACGAAACGTAAATGAAGTGCTCACAGGCAATTATACATAAACAAGATCCCACAAAACACAGTGGGGAAATGGCTGCCTAAATATGATCCCCAATCAGAGACAATGATAAACAGCTGCCTCTGATTGGGAACCATACCAGGCCAACCTAGAAATAAACAACCTAGATTACAGACCCTAGTCACACCCCGACCAAACCAACCTAGAAATAAACAACCTAGATTACAGACCCTAGTCACACCCCGACCAAACCAACATAGAGAATAACAACCTAGATTACAGACCCTAGTCACACCCCGACCAAACCAACCTAGAAATAAACAACCTAGATTACAGACCCTAGTCACACCCCGACCAAACCAACATAGAGAATAACAACCTAGATTACAGACCCTAGTCACACCCCGACCAAACCAACCTAGAAATAAACAACCTAGATTACAGACCCTAGTCACACCCCGACCAAACCAACATAGAGAATAACAACCTAGATTACAGACCCTAGTCACACCCCGACCAAACCAACATAGAGAATAAACAACCTAGATTACAGACCCTAGTCACACCTCGACCAAACCAACATAGAAATAAACAACCTAGATTACAGACCCTAGTCACACCCCGACCAAACCAACATAGAGAATAAACAACCTAGATTACAGACCCTAGTCACACCCCGACCAAACCAACATAGAGATAAACAACCTAGATTACAGACCCTAGTCACACCCCGACCTAACCAACATAGAAATAAACAACCTAGATTACAGACCCTAGTCACACCCCGACCAAACCAACATAGAGAATAAACGACCTTGATTACAGACCCTAGTCACACCCCGACCAAACCAACATAGAGAATAAACAACCTAGATTACAGACCCTAGTCACACCCCGACCTAACCAACATAGAAATAAACAACCTAGATTACAGACCCTAGTCACACCCCGACCAAACCAACATAGAGAATAAACGACCTTGATTACAGACCCTAGTCACACCCCGACCAAACCAACATAGAGAATAAACAACCTAGATTACAGACCCTAGTCACACCCCGACCAAACCAACATAGAAATAAACAACCTAGATTACAGACCCTAGTCACACCCCGACCAAACCAACATAGAGAATAACAACCTAGATTACAGACCCTAGTCACACCCCGACCAAACCAACATAGAGATAAACAACCTAGATTACAGACCCTAGTCACACCCCGACCAAACCAACATAGAGAATAAACAACCTAGATTACAGACCTTAGTCACACCTCGACCAAACCAACATAGAAATAAACAACCTAGATTACAGACCCTAGTCACACCCCGACCAAACCAACATAGAGATAAACAACCTAGATTACAGACCCTAGTCACACCCCGACCAAACCAACATAGAGATAAACAACCTAGATTACAGACCCTAGTCACACCCCGACCAAACCAAAATAGAGAATAACAACCTAGATTACAGACCCTAGTCACAACCCGACCAAACCAACATAGAAATAAAAAACCTAGATTACAGACCCTAGTCACACACCGACCAAACCAACATAGAGATAAACAACCTAGATTACAGACCCTAGTCACACCCCGACCAAACTAACATAGAGATAAACAACCTAGATTACAGACCCTAGTCACACCCCGACCAAACCAACATAGAAATAAAAAACCTAGATTACAGACCCTAGTCACACCCCGACCAAACCAACATAGAGATAAACAACCTAGATTACAGACCCTAGTCACACCCCGACCAAACCAACATAGAGAATAACAACCTAGATTACAGACCCTAGTCACACCCCGACCAAACCAACATAGAAATAAACAACCTAGATTACAGACCCTAGTCACACCCCGACCAAACCAACATAGAGAATAAACAACCTAGATTACAGAACCTAGTCACAACCCGACCAAACCAACATAGAGATAAACAACCTAGATTACAGACCCTAGTCACAACCCGACCAAACCAACATAGAAATAAACAACCTAGATTACAGACCCTAGTCACACCCCGACCAAACCAACATAGAGAATAATAACCTAGATTACAGACCCTAGTCAGACCCCGACCAAACCAACATAGAGAATAACAACCTAGATTACAGACCCTAGTCACACCCCGACCAAACCAACATAGAAATAAACAACCTAGATTACAGACCCTAGTCACACCCCGACCAAACCAACATAGAGAATAATAACCTAGATTACAGACCCTAGTCACACCCCGACCAAACCAACATAGAGAATAATAACCTAGATTACAGACCCTAGTCACACCCCGACCAAACCAACATAGAGAATAACAACCTAGATTACAGACCCTAGTCACACCCCGACCAAACCAACATAGAAATAAACAACCTAGATTACAGACCCTAGTCACACCCCGACCAAACCAACATAGAGAATAATAACCTAGATTACAGACCCTAGTCACACCCCGACCAAACCAACATAGAGAATAATAACCTAGATTACAGACCCTAGTCACACCCCGACCAAACCAACATAGAGAATAACAACCTAGATTACAGACCCTAGTCACACCCCGACCAAACCAACATAGAAATAAACAACCTAGATTACAGACCCTAGTCACACCCCGACCAAACCAACATAGAGAATAATAACCTAGATTACAGACCCTAGTAACACCCCGACCAAACCAACATAGAGAATAATAACCTAGATTACAGACCCTAGTCACACCCCGACCAAACCAACATAGAGAATAATAACCTAGATTACAGACCCTAGTCACACCCCGACCAAACCAACATAGAGAATAACAACCTAGATTACAGACCCTAGTCACACCCCGACCAAACCAACATAGAAATAAACAACCTAGATTACAGACCCTAGTCACACCCCGACCAAACCAACATAGAGAATAATAACCTAGATTACAGACCCTAGTCACACCCCGACCAAACCAACATAGAGAATAACAACCTAGATTACAGACCCTAGTCACACCCCGACCAAACCAACATAGAAATAAACAACCTAGATTACAGACCCTAGTCACACCCCGACCAAACCAACATAGAGAATAACAACCTAGATTACAGACCCTAGTCACACCCCGACCAAACCAACATAGAGAATAACAACCTAGATTACAGACCCTAGTCACACCCCGACCAAACCAACATAGAAATAAACAACCTAGATTACAGACCCTAGTCACACCCCGACCAAACCAACATAGAGAATAATAACCTAGATTACAGACCCTAGTCACACCCCGACCAAACCAACATAGAGAATAACAACCTAGATTACAGACCCTAGTCACACCCCGACCAAACCAACATAGAGAATAATAACCTAGATTACAGACCCTAGTCACACCTCGACCAAACCAACATAGAGAATAACAACCTAGATTACAGACCCTAGTCACAACCCGACCAAGCCAACATAGAGAATAACAACCTAGATTACAGACCCTAGTCACACCCCGACCAAACCAACATAGAGAATAATAACCTAGATTACAGACCCTAGTCACACCTCGACCAAACCAACATAGAGAATAACAACCTAGATTACAGACCCTAGTCACAACCCGACCAAGCCAACATAGAGAATAACAACCTAGATTACAGACCCTAGTCACACCCCGACCAAACCAACATAGAGAATAACAACCTAGATTACAGACCCTAGTCACACCCCGACCAAACCAACATAGAGAATAACAACCTAGATTACAGACCCTAGTCACAACCCGACCAAACCAACATAGAGAATAACAACCTAGATTACAGACCCTAGTCACACCCCGACCAAACTAACATAGAGAATAAAAAGGCTCTCTATGGTTAGGGCGTGACACTGTCTCAGGTTAGTTAGGATCACCACTTTATTTTAAGAATGTGAAATGTCTGAATAATAGTAGAGAGAATTATTTATTTCAGCTTTTACTTCTTTCATCACATTCCCAGTGGGTCAGAACTTTACATACACTCAATTAGTATTTGGTAGGATTGCCTTTAAATTGTTTAACTTGGGTCAAACGTTTCAGGTAGTCTTCCACAAGCTTCCCACAATAATTTGGGTGAATTTTGGCCCATTCCTCCTGACAGAGCTGGTGTAACTGAGTCAGGTTTGTAGGCCTCCTTGCTCGAACACGCTTTTTCAGTTCTGCCCACAGATTTTATATAGAATTGAGGTCAGGGCTTTGTGATGGCCACTCCAATACCTTGACATTGTTGTCCTTAAGCCATTTTGCCAAAACTTTGGAAGTATGCTTGGGGTCATTGTCCATTTGGAAGACTAATTTGCGACTAAGCTTTAACTTCCTGACTGATGTCTTGAGATTTTGCTTCAATATATCCAGATAATTTTCCTACCTCATGATGCCATCTATTTTGTGAAGTGCACATGTCCCTCCTGCAGCAAAGCACCTCCACAACATTATGCTGCCACCCCCGTGCTTCACGGTTGGGATGGTGTTCTTCGGCTTGTGGTCCACGATAACCTTACCCGAGCAGGCCAGTCATGCCTGGGGCCAAGCTCTCTGCCATCCAGGACCTATTTAATAGGCAGTGTCAGAGAAAAGCCCATAAAATTGTCAGAGACTCCAGTCCCCCAAGTTATAGACTGTTTCTCTGCTACCGCACAGCAAGTGGTACCGGAGCGCAAAGTCTAGGACCAGAAGGCTCCGCAACAGCTTCTACCCCCCAAGCCATAAGACTGCTGAACAATTAATAAAACTCCCCTTTTGTACATTGCTGCTACTCACGGTTTATTATCTATGCATAGTCACTTCACCCCTACCTTCATGTACAAATGACCTCAACTAACCTGTACCCCCACACACTGACTCAGTACCGGTACCCCCTGTATATAGCCTCGTTATTCTTATTGTGTTACTTTTTATTATTATTTTTTACTTCAGTCTATTTGGTAAATATTTTCTTAACTCTTCTTGAACTGCACTGTTGGTTAAGGGCTTGTAAGTAAGCATTTCACTGTAAGGTCTACACTTGTTGTATTCAGCACATGTGACAAATAAAGTTTGATTTGATTTGTCTGCTAGTCATTTAAACAGACAACTCGGTGCTTTCAATATGTCAAAAACTCTCATAAATATAAAAAGTGATGAAGTCGATCTCTCTTCTACTTTGAGCCAGGAGAGATTGACATGCATATTATAATTGTTTGCTCTCTGTGTATAAAGTGTTGTTAAGACGGTAGAGCTTTATTATGGACAGACTTCTCCCCATCTCAACTACTGCTGTATCAATATGTTTTGAACATGACCGTTTTACAATTCAGGATTACCATCCCATCACATCCTCCCCTACCATCCCATCACATCCTGCCTTACCATCCCATCACATCCTGCCTTACCATCCCATCACATCCTGCCTTACCATCCCATCACATCCTGCCTTACCATCCCATCACATCCTGCCTTACCATCCCATCACATCCTGCCTTACCATCCCATCACATCCTGCCTTACCATCCCATCACATCCTGCCTTACCATCCCATCACATCCTGCCTTACCATCCCATCACATCCTGCCTTACCATCCCATCACATCCTCCCCTACCATCCCATCACATCCTGCCTTACCATCCCATCACATCCTCCCCTACCATCCCATCACATCCTCCCCTACCATCCCATCACATCCTGCCTTACAGGATTACTCCAAGCAGTTTAGTCACCTCAACTTGCTCAATTTCCACATTATTTATTACAATATTTAGTTGAAGTTTAGGGTTTAGTGAATGATTTCTCCCAAACACAATGCTTTCAGTTTTTGAAAAATGTAGGACTAACTTATTCCTTGCCACCCATTCTGAAAGTGCAGCTCTTTGTTAAGTGTTACAATCATTTCAGTTGCTGTAGTAGCTTACATCCACAAACATAGACACACTGGCTTTACTCAAACATTTTTTTAAAGTAAGGTGCCTAGAGAACTACCCTGTGGAATTCCTGATTCTATCTGGATTATGTTGGAGAGGCTTCCATTAACCCTTGTGTGGTGATCATGCTTTTTATTAACCCAATGTTTACAGGTCTGATGGAAGTGGTGGCCAGTGTCCAACGATATGAGTGGTGTTTAGAAGATAGAAGGGGTGGCTAGTGGATAGAAGATATAAGGGGTGGCTAGTGTTCAGAAGATAGAAGGGGTGGCTAGTGTTTAGAAGACAGAAGGGGTGGCTAGTGTTTAGAAGATAGAAGGGGTGGCTAGTGGATAGAAGATAGAAGGGGTGGCTAGTGTTTAGAAGATAGAAGGGGTGGCTAGTGGATGGAAGATATAAGGGGTGGCTAGTGTTTAGAAGATAGAAGGGGCGGCTAGTGTTTAGAAGATAGAAGGGGTGGCTAGTGGATAGAAGACAGAAGGGGTGGCTAGTGGATAGAAGATATAAGGGGGGGCTAGTGTTTAGAAGATAGAAGGGGTGGCTAGTGTTTAGAAGACAGAAGGGATGGCTAGTGGATAGAAGACATAAGGGGTGGCTAGTGGATAGAAGATATAAGGGGTGGCTAGTGGATAGAAGACAGAAGGGGTGGCTAGTGGATAGAAGATATAATGGGTGGCTAGTGTTTAGAAGATAGAAGGGGTGGCTAGTGTTTAGAAGATAGAAGGGGTGGCTAGTGTTTAGAAGATATAAGGGGTGGCTAGTGTTTAGAAGATAGAAGGGGTGGCTAGTGGATATAAGACAGAAGGGGTGGCTAGCGTTTAGAAGATAGAAGGGGTGGCTAGTGGATAGAAGATAGAAGGGGTGGCTAGTGTTTAGAAGATAGAAGGGGTGGCTAGTGGATAGAAGATATAATGGGTGGCTAGAGTTTAGAAGACAGAAGGGGTGGCTAGTGGATAGAAGATAGAAGGGGTGGCTAGTGTTTAGAAGATATAAGGGAAGGCTAGTGTTTAGAAGATAGAAGGGGTGGCTAGTGGATAGAAGATAGAAGGGGTGGCTAGTGTTTAGAAGATAGAAGGGGTGGCTAGTGGATGGAAGATAAAAGGGGTGGCTAGTGTATAGAAGATAGAAGGGGTGGCTAGTGGATAAAAGACAGAAGGGGTGGCTAGTGGATAGAAGACATATGGGGTGGCTAGTGGATAGAAGACAGAAGGGGTGGCTAGCGTTTAGAAGATAGAAGGGGTGGCTAGTGGATATAAGATAGAAGGGGTGGCTAGTGTTTAGAAGATAGAAGGGGTGGCTAGTGGATAGAAGATATAATGGGTGGCTAGTGTTTAGAAGACAGAAGGGGCGGCTAGTGGATAGAAGACAGAAGGGGTGGCTAGTGTTTAGAAGATAGAAGGGGTGGCTAGTGTTTAGAAGACAGAAGGGGTGGCTAGTGGATAGAAGACAGAAGGGGTGGCTAGTGGATAGAAGATAGAAGGGGTGGCTAGTGTTTAGAAGATAGAAGGGGTGGCTAGTGGATAGAAGATAGAAGGGGTGGCTAGTGTTTAGAAGACAGAAGGGATGGCTAGTGGATAGAAGATATAAGGGGTGGCTAGTGGATAGAAGTTTTAAGGGGTGGCTAGTGTTTAGAAGATAGAAGGGGAGGCTAGTGTTTAGAAGATAGAAGGGGTGGCTAGTGGATAGAAGATTTAAGGGGTGGCTAGTGTTTAGAAGACAGAAGGGATGGATAGTGGATAGAAGATAGAAGGGGTGGCTAGTGTTTAGAAGATAGAAGGGGTGGCTAGTGTTTAGAAGATAGAAGGGGTGGCTAGTGTTTAGAAGATAGAAGGGGCGGCTAGTGGATAGAAGATATAAGGGGTGGCTAGTGGATATAAGATATAAGGGGTGGCTAATGGATAGAAGATATAAGGGGTGGCTAGTGGATAGAAGATAGAAGGGGTGGCTAGTGGATAGAAGATATAAGGGGTGGCTAGTGGATAGAATATATAAGGGGTGGCTAGTGTTTAGAAGATAGAAGGGGTGGCTAGTGGATAGAAGATATAAGGGGTGGCTAGTGTTTAGAAGATAGAAGGGGTGGCTAGTGGATAGAAGATATAAGGGGTGGCTAGTGTTTAGAAGATAGAAGGGGTGGCTAGTGGATAGAAGACAGAAGGGTTGGCTAGTGGATAGAATATATAAGGGGTGGCTAGTGTTTAGAAGATAGAAGGGGTGGCTAGTGTTTAGAAGATATACGGGGTGGCTAGTGTTTAGAAGACAGAAGGGGTGTTTAGAAGATAGAAGGGGTGGCTAGGGTTTAGAAGACAGAAGGGGTGTTTAGAAGATAGAAGGGGTGGCTAGGGTTTAGAAGACAGAAGGGGTGGCTAGTGTTTAGAAGATAGAAGGGGTGGCTAGGGTTTAGAAGACAGAAGGGGTGGCTAGGGTTTAGAAGACAGAAGGGGTGTTTAGAAGATAGAAGGGGTGGCTAGGGTTTAGAAGACAGAAGGGGTGGCTAGTGTTTAGAAGATAGAAGGGGTGTTTAGAAGACAGAAGGGGTGGCTAGGGTTTAGAAGATAGAAAGGGTGGCTCGTGTTTAGAAGATAGAAGGGGTGGCTAGCGGATAGACGATAGAAGGGGTGACTAGTGTTTAGAAGATATAAGGGGTAGCCAGTGTTTAGTGATAGAAGGGGTGGCTAGTGTTTAGAAGACAGAAGGGGGGGCTAGTGTTTAGAAGATAAAAGGGGGGGCTAGTGTTTAGAAGATAAAAGGGGTGGCTAGTGTTTAGAAGACAGAAGGGGTGGCTAGTATTTAGAAGATAGAAGGGGCGGCTAGTGTTTAGAAGATATAAGGGGTAGCCAGTGTTTAGAAGACAGAAGGGGGGGCTAGTGTTTAGAAGACAGAAGGGGGGGCTAGTGTTTAGAAGATAAAAGGGGGGGCTAGTGTTTAGAAGATAAAAGTGTTTAGAAGATAGAAGGGGTGGCTAGTGGATAGAAGACAGAAGGGGGGGCTAGTGTTTAGAAGATAGAAGGGGTGGCTAGTGTTTAGAAGATAGAAGGGGTGGCTAGTGTTTAGAAGATAGAAGGGGTGGCTAGTGGATATAAGATATAAGGGGTGGCTAATGGATAGAAGATATAAGGGGTGGCTAGTGGATAGAAGATAGAAGGGGTGGCTAGTGGATAGAAGATATACGGGGTGGCTAGTGGATAGAATATATAAGGGGTGGCTAGTGTTTAGAAGATAGAAGGGGTGGCTAGTGGATAGAAGATATAAGGGGTGGCTAGTGTTTAGAAGATAGAAGGGGTGGCTAGTGGATAGAAGATATAAGGGGTGGCTAGTGTTTAGAAGATAGAAGGGGTGGCTAGTGGATAGAAGACAGAAGGGTTGGCTAGTGGATAGAATATATAAGGGGTGGCTAGTGTTTAGAAGATAGAAGGGGTGGCTAGTGTTTAGAAGATATACGGGGTGGCTAGTGTTTAGAAGACAGAAGGGGTGTTTAGAAGATAGAAGGGGTGGCTAGGGTTTAGAAGACAGAAGGGGTGTTTAGAAGATAGAAGGGGTGGCTAGGGTTTAGAAGACAGAAGGGGTGGCTAGTGTTTAGAAGATAGAAGGGGTGGCTAGGGTTTAGAAGACAGAAGGGGTGGCTAGGGTTTAGAAGACAGAAGGGGTGTTTAGAAGATAGAAGGGGTGGCTAGGGTTTAGAAGACAGAAGGGGTGGCTAGTGTTTAGAAGATAGAAGGGGTGTTTAGAAGATAGAAGGGGTGGCTAGGGTTTAGAAGACAGACGGGGTGGCTAGTGTTTAGAAGATAGAAGGGGTGTTTAGAAGACAGAAGGGGTGGCTAGGGTTTAGAAGATAGAAAGGGTGGCTCGTGTTTAGAAGATAGAAGGGGTGGCTAGCGGATAGACGATAGAAGGGGTGACTAGTGTTTAGAAGATATAAGGGGTAGCCAGTGTTTAGAAGACAGAAGAGGAGGCTAGTGTTTAGAAGATAGAAGGGGTGGCTAGTGTTTAGAAGATAAAAGGGGTGGCTAGTGTTTAGAAGATAAAAGGGGTGGCTAGTGTTTAGAAGATAGAAGGGGTGGCTAGTGTTTAGAAGACAGAAGGGGTGGCTAGTATTTAGAAGATAGAAGGGGCGGCTAGTGTTTAGAAGATAGAAGGGGTGGCTAGTGGATAGAAGACAGAAGGGGGGGCTAGTGTTTAGAAGATAGAAGGGGGGGCTAGTGTTTAGAAGATAGAAGGGGGGGCTAGTGTTTAGAAGATAGAAGGGGTGGCTAGTGGATAGAAGACAGAAGGGGGGGCTAGTGTTTAGAAGACAGAAGGGGTGGCTAGTATTTAGAAGATAGAAGGGGCGGCTAGTGTTTAGAAGATAGAAGGGGGGGGCTAGTGTTTAGAAGACAGAAGGGTTGGCTAGTGTTTAGAAGATAGAAGGGGTGGCTAGTGTTTAGAAGATAGAAGGGGTGGCTAGTGTTTAGAAGATAGAAGGGGTGGCTAGTGTTTAGAAGACAGAAGGGGGGGGCTAGTGTTTAGAAGACAGAAGGGGTGGCTAGTGTTTAGAAGATAGAAGGGGTGGCTAGTGTTTAGAAGATAGAAGGGGTGGCTAGTGTTTAGAAGACAGAAGGGGTGGCTAGTGTTTAGAAGACAGAAGGGGTGGCTAGTGTTTAGAAGACAGAAGGGGTGGCTAGTGTTTAGAAGATAGAAGGGGTGGCTAGTGTTTAGAAGACAGAAGGGGTGGCTAGTGTTTAGAAGATAGAAGTGGTGGCTAGTGTTTAGAAGATAGAAGGGGTGGCTAGGGTTTAGAAGACAGAAGGGGTGTTTAGAAGATAGAAGGGGTGGCTAGTGTTTAGAAGATAAATGGTGTGGCTAGTGTTTAGAAGATAGAAGGGGGGGCTAGTGTTTAGAAGACAGAAGGGGGGGGCTAGTGTTTAGAAGACAGAAGGGGGGGGCTAGTGTTTAGAAGACAGAAGGGGTGGCTAGTGTTTAGAAGATAGAAGGGGTGGCTAGTGTTTAGAAGATAGAAGGGGTGGCTAGTGTTTAGAAGACAGAAGGGGTGGCTAGTGTTTAGAAGATAGAAGGGGTGGCTAGTGTTTAGAAGACAGAAGGGGTGGCTAGTGTTTAGAAGATAGAAGGGGTGGCTAGTGTTTAGAAGATAAAAGGGGGGGCTAGTGTTTAGAAGACAGAAGGGGGGGGCTAGTGTTTAGAAGATAGAAGGGGTGAATAGAAGATAGAAGGGGTAGCTAGTGTTTAGAAAATAGAAGGGGTGAATAGAAGATAGAAGGGTTTTTGGTGTTTAGAAACCTGGCTGTTTCATCTGTCATCCTGGGGGTTTCAGTCATGATGCAGTGCTCCTATCCTCTCATCCCACTTTACTCTGCCCTGGGCCCGGGGCAGAGTGTCCAGCTTTAATAGGGCCAACAACCCAACAAATCTCTCTCTGTCTCTCAGAATACATTCCCCCTCAGAAAGATTTGTTTGTTGTGACAGGGTGTAGAGGTTGTAGACTGACAGACAGCATTGTCCCAGGTAGCTTTGCAGCTGGTAACAAGCATCTGAACATCAGTACAAACAAAGTCAGGATTGGTGGGATCATCAATCAAAGTGTTGACAGTTCACTTCAGTTAGTTTGTCTCACTGTGCATCATAAGTGATTGGATCAGTTTTAATTAGAAATTGGGTAATCAATCATTGCCAACGAGGCACTTGGCTGGGGGACTCATCGTGTGCCGGTGTCAAAAATAAATTAGAAATCAAAATTATTTAGCGGGCTGCCAAAGGTAAATCCTCCAGCGAGCCGTCCAAACCTCTGGCTTTGTGAGACAGAGACACCCTGTCGCAAGCAATTACAGCAGCTTCCACTGGAGGTTTTTACATATTAAATGAACCAATCAAATATTTATTTTTTGTTTGGAGTGATGCTTTAACCCCAATATACATGTATAATACACATGTATTCTTACAATGTTCACATTAAAATCCTTGGCAGATTTGTTTTCCAAGAGTCTACTGTTTCTGATTTAACTGAGATTTGTTTTTGTGTGTTGTGGTTCTCAACAGAATGTTAGACTTTATGGTGAGTGTTTATTCAGCCTGGCTGTACTCACTATAGTGTTTTAGTTGTAAATATAAAGTTATTAAAATACCCCACTCAGCCTGGCTGTACTCACTATAGTTATATAGTTCTATAGTTCTTTAGTTTTATAGTTCTTTAGTTCTAAATATAAAGTTATTAAAAATACCAGTAACACATAATGTAACACACTGAATTGTGTGTGTGGCAGTGAAAGAGTGTCTGTATTCCACAGGAGGCTGGTGGAACCTTCATTGGGGAGTTTGTGCTCATGGTAATGACTGGAGCTGAACACGTGGAATGGTATCAAACACGTCAAACAGTTTCCATGGTTTAATTGGGGAGTTTGTGCTCATGGTAATGACTGGAGCTGAACACGTGGAATGGTATCAAACACGTCAAACAGTTTCCATGGTTTAATTGGGGAGTTTGTGCTCATGGTAATGACTGGAGCTGAACACGTGGAATGGTATCAAACACGTCAAACAGTTTCCATGGTTTAATTGGGGAGTTTGTGCTCATGGTAATGACTGGAGCTGAATACGTGGAATGGTATCAAACACGTCAAACACAACGTTTCCATGGTTTCCAGGTGTTTGATGCCATTCTCCCCTCATCAGCCTCCACTGCTGTATACTGAAGGTACTGTAAACTATTCCAAATAAATATGGCAGGGAAATTGGAATATGCCCCATTTTGTAAAATAAAAACAATATGTTGTGTCAAAACACAGAAAATGTTTCTCCCACATTTCTGGTGGCTTTTATTTATTGTAGGACATCTGAGAGGGAAGTTATGATTTCTGCGGGTTAGAATTAAACAGTGCAGATGCAACCAGGTATGTGTTGCCCTCCAGAACAGGTGTTGAGATGCTGTGAGTGATACACCAGGTATGTGTTGCTCTCCAGAACAGGTGTTGAGATGCTGTGAGTGATACACCAGGTATGTGTTGCTCTCCAGAACAGGTGTTGAGATGCTGTGATTGATACACCAGGTATGTGTTGCCCTCCAGAACAGGTGTTGAGATGCTGTGAGTGATACACCAGGTATGTGTTGCCCTCCAGAACAGGTGTTGAGATGCTGTGAGTGATACACCAGGTATGTGTTGCTCTCCAGAACAGGTGTTGAGATGCTGTGAGTGATACACCAGGTATGTGTTGCCCTCCAGAACAGGTGTTGAAATGCTGTGAGTGATACACCAGGTATGTGTTGCTCTCCAGAACAGGTGTTGAGATGCTGTGAGTGATACACCAGGTATGTGTTGCTCTCCAGAACAGGTGTTGAGATGCTGTGAGTGCTACACCAGGTATGTGTTGCCCTCCAGAACAGGTGTTGAGATGCTGTGAGTGATACACCAGGTATGTGTTGCTCTCCAGAACAGGTGTTGAGATGCTGTGAGTGCTACACCAGGTATGTGTTGCTCTCCAGAACAGGTGTTGAGATGCTGTGAGTGATACACCAGGTATGTGTTGCCCTCCAGAACAGGTGTTGAGATGCTGTGAGTGATACACCAGGTATGTGTTGCTCTCCAGAACAGGTGTTGAGATGCTGTGAGTGCTACACCAGGTATGTGTTGCACTCCAGAACAGGTGTTGAAATGCTGTGAGTGCTACACCAGGTATGTGTTGCTCTCCAGAACAGGTGTTGAGCTGCTGTGAGTGATACACCAGGTATGTGTTGCTCTCCAGAACAGGTGTTGAGATGCTGTGAGTGCTACACCAGGTATGTGTTGCTCTCCAGAACAGGTGTTGAGATGCTGTGAGTGATACACCAGGTATGTGTTGCCCTCCAGAACAGGTGTTGAGATGCTGTGAGTGCTACACCAGGTATGTGTTGCCCTCCAGAACAGGTGTTGAGATGCTGTGAGTGATACACCAGGTATGTGTTGCTCTCCAGAACAGGTGTTGAAATGCTGTGAGTGATACACCAGGTATGTGTTGCTCTCCAGAACAGGTGTTGAGATGCTGTGAGTGATACACCAGGTATGTGTTGCCCTCCAGAACAGGTGTTGAGATGCTGTGAGTGATACACCAGGTATGTGTTGCTCTCCAGAACAGGTGTTGAGATGCTGTGAGTGATACACCAGGTATGTGTTGCTCTCCAGAACAGGTGTTGAGATGCTGTGAGTGATACACCAGGTATGTGTTGCTCTCCAGAACAGGTGTTGAGATGCTGTGAGTGATACACCAGGTATGTGTTGCTCTCCAGAACAGGTGTTGAGATGCTGTGAGTGATACACCAGGTATGTGTTGCTCTCCAGAACAGGTGTTGAGATGCTGTGAGTGATACACCAGGTATGTGTTGCTCTCCAGAACAGGTGTTGAGATGCTGTGAGTGCTACACCAGGTATGTGTTGCTCTCCAGAACAGGTGTTGAGATGCTGTGAGTGATACACCAGGTATGTGTTGCTCTCCAGAACAGGTGTTGAAATGCTGTGAGTGCTACACCAGGTATGTGTTGCTCTCCAGAACAGGTGTTGAGATGCTGTGAGTGATACACCAGGTATGTGTTGCCCTCCAGAACAGGTGTTGAGATGCTGTGAGTGCTACACCAGGTATGTGTTGCCCTCCAGAACAGGTGTTGAGATGCTGTGAGTGATACACCAGGTATGTGTTGCTCTCCAGAACAGGTGTTGAGATGCTGTGAGTGCTACACCAGGTATGTGTTGCTCTCCAGAACAGGTGTTGAGATGCTGTGAGTGATACACCAGGTATGTGTTGCTCTCCAGAACAGGTGTTGAGATGCTGTGAGTGATACACCAGGTATGTGTTGCCCTCCAGAACAGGTGTTGAGATGCTGTGAGTGCTACACCAGGTATGTGTTGCTCTCCAGAACAGGTGTTGAGATGCTGTGAGTGATACACCAGGTATGTGTTGCCCTCCAGAACAGGTGTTGAGATGCTGTGAGTGCTACACCAGGTATGTGTTGCTCTCCAGAACAGGTGTTGAGATGCTGTGAGTGATACACCAGGTATGTGTTGCTCTCCAGAACAGGTGTTGAGATGCTGTGAGTGATACACCAGGTATGTGTTGCTCTCCAGAACAGGTGTTGAGATGCTGTGAGTGATACACCAGGTATGTGTTGCCCTCCAGAACAGGTGTTGAAATGCTGTGAGTGCTACACCAGGTATGTGTTGCTCTCCAGAACAGGTGTTGAGATGCTGTGAGTGCTACACCAGGTATGTGTTGCTCTCCAGAACAGGTGTTGAGATGCTGTGAGTGATACACCAGGTATGTGTTGCTCTCCAGAACAGGTGTTGAGATGCTGTGAGTGATACACCAGGTATGTGTTGCCCTCCAGAACAGGTGTTGAGATGCTGTGAGTGCTACACCAGGTATGTGTTGCTCTCCAGAACAGGTGTTGAGATGCTGTGAGTGATACACCAGGTATGTGTTGCCCTCCAGAACAGGTGTTGAGATGCTGTGAGTGATACACCAGGTATGTGTTGCTCTCCAGAACAGGTGTTGAGATGCTGTGAGTGATACACCAGGTATGTGTTGCTCTCCAGAACAGGTGTTGAGATGCTGTGAGTGCTACACCAGGTATGTGTTGCTCTCCAGAACAGGTGTTGAAATGCTGTGAGTGATACACCAGGTATGTGTTGCTCTCCAGAACAGGTGTTGAGATGCTGTGAGTGCTACACCAGGTATGTGTTGCTCTCCAGAACAGGTGTTGAAATGCTGTGAGTGATACACCAGGTATGTGTTGCCCTCCAGAACAGGTGTTGAGATGCTGTGAGTGATACACCAGGTATGTGTTGCTCTCCAGAACAGGTGTTGAAATGCTGTGAGTGATACACCAGGTATGTGTTGCTCTCCAGAACAGGTGTTGAGATGCTGTGAGTGCTACACCAGGTATGTGTTGCCCTCCAGAACAGGTGTTGAGATGCTGTGAGTGCTACACCAGGTATGTGTTGCTCTCCAGAACAGGTGTTGAAATGCTGTGAGTGATACACCAGGTATGTGTTGCTCTCCAGAACAGGTGTTGAAATGCTGTGAGTGATACACCAGGTATGTGTTGCACTCCAGAACAGGTGTTGAAATGCTGTGAGTGATACACCAGGTATGTGTTGCTCTCCAGAACAGGTGTTGAAATGCTGTGAGTGCTACACCAGGTATGTGTTGCTCTCCAGAACAGGTGTTGAAATGCTGTGAGTGATACACCAGGTATGTGTTGCTCTCCAGAACAGGTGTTGAGATGCTGTGAGTGATACACCAGGTATGTGTTGCTCTCCAGAACAGGTGTTGAGATGCTGTGAGTGATACACCAGGTATGTGTTGCTCTCCAGAACAGGTGTTGAGATGCTGTGAGTGATACACCAGGTATGTGTTGCTCTCCAGAACAGGTGTTGAAATGCTGTGAGTGCTACACCGGGTATGTGTTGCCCTCCAGAACAGGTGTTGAGATGCTGTGAGTGATACACCAGGTATGTGTTGCTCTCCAGAACAGGTGTTGAGATGCTGTGAGTGATACACCAGGTATGTGTTGCCCTCCAGAACAGGTGTTGAGATGCTGTGAGTGATACACCAGGTATGTGTTGCTCTCCAGAACAGGTGTTGAAATGCTGTGAGTGATACACCAGGTATGTGTTGCTCTCCAGAACAGGTGTTGAGATGCTGTGAGTGCTACACCAGGTATGTGTTGCTCTCCAGAACAGGTGTTGAGATGCTGTGAGTGCTACACCGGGTATGTGTTGCCCTCCAGAACAGGTGTTGAGATGCTGTGAGTGATACACCAGGTATGTGTTGCTCTCCAGAACAGGTGTTGAAATGCTGTGAGTGATACACCAGGTATGTGTTGCTCTCCAGAACAGGTGTTGAGATGCTGTGAGTGATACACCAGGTATGTGTTGCCCTCCAGAACAGGTGTTGAGATGCTGTGAGTGATACACCAGGTATGTGTTGCCCTCCAGAACAGGTGTTGAGATGCTGTGAGTGCTACACCAGGTATGTGTTGCTCTCCAGAACAGGTGTTGAGATGCTGTGAGTGATACACCAGGTATGTGTTGCTCTCCAGAACAGGTGTTGAAATGCTGTGAGTGATACACCAGGTATGTGTTGCTCTCCAGAACAGGTGTTGAGATGCTGTGAGTGATACACCAGGTATGTGTTGCTCTCCAGAACAGGTGTTGAGATGCTGTGAGTGATACACCAGGTATGTGTTGCCCTCCAGAACAGGTGTTGAAATGCTGTGAGTGATACACCAGGTATGTGTTGCACTCCAGAACAGGTGTTGAGATGCTGTGAGTGATACACCAGGTATGTGTTGCTCTCCAGAACAGGTGTTGAAATGCTGTGAGTGATACACCAGGTATGTGTTGCCCTCCAGAACAGGTGTTGAGATGCTGTGAGTGATACACCAGGTATGTGTTGCTCTCCAGAACAGGTGTTGAAATGCTGTGAGTGATACACCAGGTATGTGTTGCTCTCCAGAACAGGTGTTGAGATGCTGTGAGTGCTACACCAGGTATGTGTTGCTCTCCAGAACAGGTGTTGAGATGCTGTGAGTGCTACACCAGGTATGTGTTGCTCTCCAGAACAGGTGTTGAAATGCTGTGAGTGCTACACCAGGTATGTGTTGCTCTCCAGAACAGGTGTTGAGATGCTGTGAGTGCTACACCAGGTATGTGTTGCACTCCAGAACAGGTGTTGAGATGCTGTGAGTGATACACCAGGTATGTGTTGCCCTCCAGAACAGGTGTTGAAATGCTGTGAGTGATACACCAGGTATGTGTTGCTCTCCAGAACAGGTGTTGAAATGCTGTGAGTGATACACCAGGTATGTGTTGCTCTCCAGAACAGGTGTTGAAATGCTGTGAGTGATACACCAGGTATGTGTTGCACTCCAGAACAGGTGTTGAAATGCTGTGAGTGATACACCAGGTATGTGTTGCTCTCCAGAACAGGTGTTGAAATGCTGTGAGTGCTACACCAGGTATGTGTTGCTCTCCAGAACAGGTGTTGAAATGCTGTGAGTGCTACACCAGGTATGTGTTGCTCTCCAGAACAGGTGTTGAAATGCTGTGAGTGATACACCAGGTATGTGTTGCTCTCCAGAACAGGTGTTGAGATGCTGTGAGTGATACACCAGGTATGTGTTGCTCTCCAGAACAGGTGTTGAAATGCTGTGAGTGATACACCAGGTATGTGTTGCCCTCCAGAACAGGTGTTGAGATGCTGTGAGTGCTACACCAGGTATGTGTTGCTCTCCAGAACAGGTGTTGAAATGCTGTGAGTGCTACACCAGGTATGTGTTGCCCTCCAGAACAGGTGTTGAGATGCTGTGAGTGATACACCAGGTATGTGTTGCCTCTCCAGAACAGGTGTTGAGATGCTGTGAGTGATACACCAGGTATGTGTTGCCCTCCAGAACAGGTGTTGAGATGCTGTGAGTGATACACCAGGTATGTGTTGCTCTCCAGAACAGGGGTTGAGATGCTGTGAGTGATACACCAGGTATGTGTTGCTCTCCAGAACAGGTGTTGAGATGCTGTGAGTGCTACACCAGGTATGTGTTGCTCTCCAGAACAGGTGTTGAAATGCTGTGAGTGCTACACCGCGGTATGTGTTGCCCTCCAGAACAGGTGTTGAGATGCTTGTGAGTGATACACCAGGTATGTGTTGCTC
>NW_024058546.1:0-52547 GCF_016432855.1 Salvelinus namaycush
GCCTGAGATCCCTGTCTTATTGTCGGTCTATAAGGCTGAGATCCCTGTCTTATTGTTGTCTGATAGGCCTGAGATCCAGGTCTTATTGTTACGGTCTCTATAGGCTGAGATCCCTGTCTTATTGTCGGTCTATAGGCCTGAGATCCCTGTCTTATTGTCGGTCTATAAGGCTGAGATCCCTGTCTTATTGTTGGTCTATAAGCCTGAGATCCCTGTCTTATTGTTGGTCTATAGGCCTGAGATCCCTGTCTTATTGTTGGTCTATAAGGCTGAGATCCCTGTCTTATTGTCGGTCTATAGGCCTGAGATCCCTGTCTTATTGTTGGTCTATAAGGCTGAGATCCCTGTCTTATTGTCGGTCTATAAGGCTGAGATCCCTGTCTTATTGTCGGTCTATAGGCCTGAGATCCCTGTCTTATTGTTGGTCTATAAGGCTGAGATCCCTGTCTTATTGTTGGTCTATAAGGCTGAGATCCCTGTCTTATTGTCGGTCTATAAGGCTGAGATCCCTGTCTTATTGTTGGTCTATAAGGCTGAGATCCCTGTCTTATTGTCGGTCTATAAGGCTGAGATCCCTGTCTTATTGTTGGTCTATAAGGCTGAGATCCCTGTCTTATTGTTGGTCTATAAGGCTGAGATCCCTGTCTTATTGTTGGTCTATAAGGCTGAGATCCCTGTCTTATTGTTGGTCTATAAGGCTGAGATCCCTGTCTTATTGTTGGTCTATAAGGCTGAGATCCCTGTCTTATTGTTGGTCTATAAGGCTGAGATCCCTGTCTTATTGTTGGTCTATAAGGCTGAGATCCCTGTCTTATTGTTGGTCTATAAGGCTGAGATCCCTGTCTTATTGTTTGTCTATAAGGCTGAGATCCCTGTCTTATTGTCGGTCTATAAGGCTGAGATCCCTGTCTTATTGTCGGTCTATAGGGTAGGTAAGTCTGAGATCCACTAAAGAATCTCTTCTACTGTAACATTTGACCTCTCCTCTCCTCTCCCAGGGTGTGTGGACACTAAAGCATCTCTTGTCCTGTAACATTTGACCTCTCCCCTCCTCTCCCAGGGTGTGTGGACACTAAAGCATCTCTTCTACTGTAACATTTGACCCCTCCTCTCCTCTCCCAGGGTGTGTGGACACTAAAGCATCTCTTGTCCTGTAACATTTGACCTCTCCTCTCCCAGGGTGTGTGGACACTAAAGCATCCCTTCTACTGTAACATTTGACCTCTCCTCTCCTCTCCCAGGGTGTGTGGACACTAAAGCATCTCTTCTACTGTAACATTTGACCTCTCCTCTCCCAGGGTGTGTGGACACTAAAGCATCTCTTCTACTGTAACATTTGACCTCTCCTCTCCCAGGGTGTGTGGACACTAAAGCATCTCTTCTACTGTAACATTTGACCTCTCCTCTCCCAGGGTGTGTGGACACTAAAGCATCTCTTCTCCTGTAACATTTGACCTCTCCCCTCCCAGGGTGTGTGGACACTAAAGCATCTCTTCTACTGTAACATTTGACCTCTCCCCTCCCAGGGTGTGTGGACACTAAAGCATCTCTTCTACTGTAACATTTGACCTCTCCCCTCCCAGGGTGTGTGGACACTAAAGCATCTCTTCTACTGTAACATTTGACCTCTCCTCTCCCAGGGTGTGTGGACACTAAAGCATCTCTTCTACTGTAACATTTGACCTCTCCTCTCCCAGGGTGTGTGGACACTAAAGCATCTCTTCTACTGTAACATTTGACCTCTCCTCTCCCAGGGTGTGTGGACACTAAAGCATCTCTTCTACTGTAACATTTGACCTCTCCCCTCCCAGGGTGTGTGGACACTAAAGCATCTCTTCTACTGTAACATTTGACCTCTCCTCTCCCTGGGTGTGTGGATACTAAAGCATCTCTTCTACTGTAACATTTGACCTCACCTCTCCCAGGGTGTGTGGACACTAAAGCATCTCTTCTCCTGTAACATTTGACCTCTCCTCTCCTCTCCCAGGGTGTGTGGACACTAAAGCATATCTTCTACTGTAACATTTGACCTCTCCTCTCCTCTCCCAGGGTGTGTGGACACTAAAGCATCTCTTCTACTGTAACGTTTGACCTCTCCCCTCCCAGGGTGTGTGGACACTAAAGCATCTCTTCTACTGTAACATTTGACCTCTCCCCTCCCAGGGTGTGTGGACACTAAAGCATCTCTTCTACTGTAACATTTGACCTCTCCTCTCCTCTCCCAGGGTGTGTGGACACTAAAGCATCTCTTCTACTGTAACATTTGACCTCTCCTCTCCTCTCCCAGGGTGTGTGGACACTAAAGCATCCCTTCTACTGTAACGTTTGACCTCTCCTCTCCCAGGGTGTGTGGACACTAAAGCATCTCTTCTACTGTAACATTTGACCTCTCCTCTCCCAGGGTGTGTGGACACTAAAGCATCCCTTCTACTGTAACATTTGACCTCTCCTCTCCCAGGGTGTGTGGACACTAAAGCATCTCTTCTACTGTAACATTTGACCTCTCCCCTCCCAGGGTGTGTGGACACTAAAGCATCTCTTCTACTGTAACATTTGACCTCTCCCCTCCCAGGGTGTGTGGACACTAAAGCATCCCTTCTACTGTAACATTTGACCTCTCCTCTCCCAGGGTGTGTGGACACTAAAGCATCTCTTCTACTGTAACATTTGACCTCCTCTCCTCTCCCAGGGTGTGTGGACACTAAAGCATCTCTTCTACTGTAACATTTGACCTCCTCTCCTCTCCCAGGGTGTGTGGACACTAAAGCATCTCTTCTACTGTAACATTTGACCTCTCCCCTCCCAGGGTGTGTGGACACTAAAGCATCTCTTCTACTGTAACATTTGACCTCTCCTCTCCCAGGGTGTGTGGACACTAAAGCATCTCTTCTACTGTAACATTTGACCTCACCTCTCCCAGGGTGTGTGGACACTAAAGCATCTCTTCTACTGTAACATTTGACCTCTCCTCTCCCAGGGTGTGTGGACACTAAAGCATCTCTTCTACTGTAACATTTGACCTCTCCTCTCCTCTCCCAGGGTGTGTGGACACTAAAGCATCTCTTCTACTGTAACATTTGACCTCTCCTCTCCCCTCCCAGGGTGTGTGGACACTAAAGCATCTCTTCTACTGTAACGTTTGACCTCTCCTCTCCTCTCCCAGGGTGTGTGGACACTAAAGCATCTCTTCTACTGTAACATTTGACCTCTCCTCTCCCAGGGTGTGTGGACACTAAAGCATCTCTTCTACTGTAACATTTGACCTCTCCTCTCCCAGGGTGTGTGGACACTAAAGCATCTCTTCTACTGTAACATTTGACCTCTCCTCTCCCAGGGTGTGTGGACACTAAAGCATGTCTTCTACTGTAACATTTGACCTCTCCTCTCCCAGGGTGTGTGGACACTAAAGCATCTCTTCTACTGTAACATTTGACCCCTCCTCTCCCAGGGTGTGTGGACACTAAAGCATCTCTTCTACTGTAACATTTGACCTCTCCTCTCCCAGGGTGTGTGGACACTAAAGCATCTCTTCTACTGTAACATTTGACCTCTCCCCTCCCAGGGTGTGTGGACACTAAAGCATCTCTTCTACTGTAACATTTGACCTCTCCTCTCCCAGGGTGTGTGGACACTAAAGCATCTCTTCTACTGTAACATTTGACCTCTCCTCTCCCAGGGTGTGTGGACACTAAAGCATCTCTTCTACTGTAACATTTGACCTCTCCTCTCCCAGGGTGTGTGGACACTAAAGCATGTCTTCTACTGTAACATTTGACCTCTCCTCTCCCAGGGTGTGTGGACACTAAAGCATCTCTTCTACTGTAACATTTGACCCCTCCTCTCCCAGGGTGTGTGGACACTAAAGCATCTCTTCTACTGTAACATTTGACCTCTCCTCTCCCAGGGTGTGTGGACACTAAAGCATCTCTTCTACTGTAACATTTGACCCCTCCTCTCCCAGGGTGTGTGGACACTAAAGCATCTCTTCTACTGTAACATTTGACCTCTCCTCTCCCAGGGTGTGTGGACACTAAAGCATCTCTTCTACTGTAACGTTTGCCCTCTCCCCTCCCAGGGTGTGTGGACACTAAAGCATCTCTTCTACTGTAACATTTGACCTCTCCTCTCCCAGGGTGTGTGGACACTAAAGCATCTCTTCTACTGTAACATTTGACCCCTCCTCTCCCAGGGTGTGTGGACACTAAAGCATCTCTTCTACTGTAACATTTGACCTCTCCTCTCCCAGGGTGTGTGGACACTAAAGCATCTCTTCTACTGTAACATTTGACCTCTCCTCTCCTCTCCCAGGGTGTGTGGACACTAAAGCATCTCTTCTACTGTAACATTTGACCCCTCCTCTCCCAGGGTGTGTGGACACTAAAGCATCTCTTCTACTGTAACGTTTGCCCTCTCCCCTCCCAGGGTGTGTGGACACTAAAGCATCTCTTCTACTGTAATATTTGACCTCTCCTCTCCCAGGGTGTGTGGACACTAAAGCATCTCTTCTACTGTAACATTTGACCTCTCCTTTCCCAGGGTGTGTGGACACTAAAGCATCTCTTCTACTGTAACATTTGACCTCTCCTCTCTCAGGGTGTGTGGACACTAAAGCATCTCTTCTACTGTAACATTTGACCTCTCCTCTCCCAGGGTGTGTGGACACTAAAGCATCTCTTCTACTGTAACATTTGACCTCTCCTCTCCCAGGGTGTGTGGACACTAAAGCATGTCTTCTACTGTAACATTTGACCTCTCCTCTCCCAGGGTGTGTGGACACTAAAGCATCTCTTCTACTGTAACATTAGACCTCTCCTCTCCCAGGGTGTGTGGACACTAAAGCATCTCTTCTACTGTAACATTTGACCTCTCCTCTCCCAGGGTGTGTGGACACTAAAGCATCTCTTCTACTGTAACATTTGACCTCTCCTCTCCCAGGGTGTGTGGACACTAAAGCATCTCTTCTACTGTAACATTTGACCCCTCCTCTCCCAGGGTGTGTGGACACTAAAGCATCTCTTCTACTGTAACGTTTGCCCTCTCCCCTCCCAGGGTGTGTGGACACTAAAGCATCTCTTCTACTGTAACATTTGACCTCTCCTCTCCCAGGGTGTGTGGACACTAAAGCATCTCTTCTACTGTAACATTTGACCCCTCCTCTCCCAGGGTGTGTGGACACTAAAGCATCTCTTCTACTGTAACATTTGACCTCTCCTCTCCTCTCCCAGGGTGTGTGGACACTAAAGCATCTCTTCTACTGTAACATTTGACCTCTCCTCTCCCCTCCCAGGGTGTGTGGACACTAAAGCATCTCTTCTACTGTAACATTTGACCTCTCCTCTCCCAGGGTGTGTGGACACTAAAGCATCTCTTCTACTGTAACATTTGACCTCTCCTCTCCCAGGGTGTGTGGACACTAAAGCATCTCTTCTACTGTAACATTTGACCTCTCCCCTCCCAGGGTGTGTGGACACTAAAGCATCTCTTCTACTGTAACATTTGACCTCTCCCCTCCCAGGGTGTGTGGACACTAAAGCATCTCTTCTACTGTAACATTTGACCTCTCCTCTCCCAGGGTGTGTGGACACTAAAGCATCTCTTCTACTGTAACATTTGACCCCTCCTCTCCCAGGGTGTGTGGACACTAAAGCATCTCTTCTACTGTAACATTTGACCTCTCCTCTCCCAGGGTGTGTGGACACTAAAGCATCTCTTCTACTGTAACATTTGACCCCTCCTCTCCCAGGGTGTGTGGACACTAAAGCATCTCTTCTACTGTAACATTTGACCTCTCCTCTCCTCTCCCAGGGTGTGTGGACACTAAAGCATCTCTTCTACTGTAACATTTGACCTCTCCTCTCCCAGGGTGTGTGGACACTAAAGCATCTCTTCTACTGTAACATTTGACCCCTCCTCTCCCAGGGTGTGTGGACACTAAAGCATCTCTTCTACTGTAACATTTGACCTCTCCTCTCCCAGGGTGTGTGGACACTAAAGCATCTCTTCTACTGTAACATTTGACCTCTCCTCTCCCAGGGTGTGTGGACACTAAAGCATGTCTTCTACTGTAACATTTGACCTCTCCTCTCCCAGGGTGTGTGGACACTAAAGCATCTCTTCTACTGTAACATTAGACCTCTCCTCTCCCAGGGTGTGTGGACACTAAAGCATCTCTTCTACTGTAACATTTGACCTCTCCTCTCCCAGGGTGTGTGGACACTAAAGCATCTCTTCTACTGTAATATTTGACCTCTCCTCTCCTCTCCCAGGGTGTGTGGACACTAAAGCATCTCTTCTACTGTAACATTTGACCTCTCCTCTCCCAGGGTGTGTGGACACTAAAGCATCTCTTCTACTGTAACATTTGACCCCTCCTCTCCCAGGGTGTGTGGACACTAAAGCATCTCTTCTACTGTAACATTTGACCTCTCCCCTCCCAGGGTGTGTGGACACTAAAGCATCTCTTCTACTGTAACATTTGACCCCTCCTCTCCCAGGGTGTGTGGACACTAAAGCATCTCTTCTACTGTAACATTTGACCCCTCCTCTCCCAGGGTGTGTGGACACTAAAGCATCTCTTCTACTGTAACATTTGACCTCTCCTCTCCCAGGGTGTGTGGACACTAAAGCATCTCTTCTACTGTAACATTTGACCTCTCCTCTCCTCTCCCAGGGTGTGTGGACACTAAAGCATCTCTTCTACTGTAACATTTGACCTCTCCTCTCCTCTCCCAGGGTGTGTGGACACTAAAGCATCTCTTCTATTGTAACATTTGACCCCTCCTCTCCCAGGGTGTGTGGACACTAAAGCATCTCTTCTACTGTAACATTTGACCTCTCCTCTCCTCTCCCAGGGTGTGTGGACACTAAAGCATCTCTTCTACTGTAACATTTGACCTCTCCTCTCCTCTCCCAGGGTGTGTGGACACTAAAGCATCTCTTCTACTGTAACATTTGACCTCTCCTCTCCCAGGGTGTGTGGACACTAAAGCATCTCTTCTACTGTAACATTTGACCTCTCCTCTCCCAGGGTGTGTGGACACTAAAGCATCTCTTCTACTGTAACGTTTGACCTCTCCTCTCCCAGGGTGTGTGGACACTAAAGCATCTCTTCTACTGTAACATTTGACCTCTCCTCTCCCAGGGTGTGTGGACACTAAAGCATCTCTTCTACTGTAACATTTGACCTCTCCTCTCCCAGGGTGTGTGGAGCCCGCGTAAGATCCAGAACCCGGACTACTTTGAGGACCTGTCTCCGTTCCAGATGAGGTCATTCAGGGCCGTGGGGCTGGAGCTCTGGTCGATGACGTCAGAGATCTACTTCGATAACTTCATCATCACTTCCTATAAAGAGGTGGCCGATCGCTGGGCTGGAGACAGCTGGGGACTCAAGAAACTGGTGGCTAGTGCCAACGAGGTGTGTATGACACACACACACACTCAGCGTACATTTATACATACACACACAGATGGATATATATATAATACATACACATGTTGTATAAAAAGTTGGCTGATTGCTTGGCTGAAGACAGCTGGGTAGAAACTACTGGCTAGTGCCAAAGAGGTACACATACATACACACACACACACACACACGTAGATAGACTCAGCAAAAAAAGAAATGTCCCTTTTTCAGGATCCTGTCTTTCAAAGATAATTTGTAAAAATCCAAATAACTTCACAGATCTTCATTGTAAAGGGTTTAAACACTGTTTCCCATGCTTGTTCAATGAACCATAAACAATGAATGAACATGCACCTGTGGAACGGTAGTTAAGACACTAACAGCTTACAGACGGTAGGTAATTAAGGTCACAGTTATGAAAACTTAGGACAATAAAGAGGCATTTCTACTGACTCTGAAAAACACCAAAAGAAAGATGCCCAGGGTCCCTGCTCATCTTCCTGAACGTCCCTTAGGCATGCTGCAAGGAGGCATGAGGACTGCAGATGTGGACAGGGCAATAAATTGCAATGTTCGTACTGTGAGACGCCTAAGACAGCGCTGCAGGGAGACAGGACGGACAGCTGATCATCCTCGCAGTGGCAGACCACGTGTAACAACACCTGCACAGGATCGGTACATCCCAACATCACATCTGCGGGACAGGTACAGGATGGCAACAACAACTGCCCGAGTTACACCAGGAACGCACAATCCCTCCATCAGTGCTCAGACTGTCCACAATAGGCTGAGAGAGGCTGGACTGAGGGCTTGTAGGCCTGTTGTAACGCAGGTCCTCACCAGACATCACCGGCAACAACGTCGCCTATGGGAACAAACCCACCGTCGCTGGACCAGACAGGACTGGCAAAAACTGCTCTTCACTGATGAGTCGCGGTTTTGTCTCACCAGGGGTAGTCGGATTCGCGTTTATCGTCGAAGGAATGAGCGTTACACCGAGGCCTGTACCTTGGAGCGGGATCGATTTGGAGGTGGAGGGTCCGTCATGGTCTGGGGCGGTGTGTCACAGCATCATCGGACTGAGCTTGTTGTCATTGCAGGCAATTTCAACCCTGTGCGTTACAGGGAAGACATCCTCCTCCCTCATGTGGTACCCTTCCTGCAGGCTCATCCTGACATGACCCTCCAGCATGACAATGACACCAGCCATACTGCTCGTTCTGTGCGTGATTTCCTGCAAGACAGGAATGTCAGTGTTCTGCCATGGCCAGCGAAGAGCCCGGATCTCAATCCCATTGAGCACGTCTGGGATCGGGGGGTGAGGGCTATGGCTGTTCCCCCCAGAAATGTCTGGGAATTTGCAGGTGCCTTGGTGGAAGAGTGGGGTAACATCTCACAGCAAGAACCGGCAAGTCTGGTGCAGTCCATGAGGAGGAGACGAGGCTGGTGGCCACACCAGATACTGACGGTTACTTTTGATTTTGACCCCCCCTTTGTTCAGGGACACATTATTCCATTTCTGTTAGTCACATGTCTGTGGAACTTATTCAGTTTAAGTCTCAGTTGTTGAATCTTATGTTCATACAAATATTTAAGTTTAAGTTTGCTAAAAACTTTCTAAATATTTCCTCATTGAATGTTCATTCACATTCACACAGTTATATTTGCTTAATACCCCCCCTCCAGCCGGGTGTGTTTTCCCAGTTGACCATGGCAGCAGAGGAGAGACCGTGGCTCTGGGTGGTCTACATACTGACTGTTGGTCTGCCCGTAGGACTGACTGTGTTATTCTGCTGGCCCAAGGTAACACACCAACACCACGGACTTGTTACTCACACAGTGGTGTTTCCTGCTCTGTCTGTTTGATATTCTATTCATCTTGTTGTCATTTTCACTATACAGAACCAATCAACACTCCTATATATTTTTGTTCTTTGCCATTTAAGAGGGTATTTATCGATCTAACCACCAGCTCATTGTCTGACTCTCTCTCTCTTTCCTACAGAAATCAGATGATGACTATGTGTACAAGAAGGTGGACCCGCCTAAACCCGATGTAGAAGAGGAGGAGGAAGATGAGGATGAAGATGAGGAGGAGGAAGAAGAGGAGAAGGGAGACCAAGCAGCTGAGGCCAAAGCTACTGAGAGTCCAAAACCTGCAGGTCAGAGAGAAGACATGAGATCTCGCTCGCCTTCTCTCCTTCCCGCTCTTTCTCCCTCTTTCCCTCTCTCTCTCTCTCCCTCCCCCTCTCTCTCTCCCTCCCCCTCTCTCTCTCCCTCTTCCTCCCCCTCTCTTCCTCCCCCTCTCTCTCTCCCTCTTCCTCCCCCTCTCTTCCTCCCCCTCTCTCTCCTCACTTGTTCTCTCCCATATTTCTTCTCCTTTCCTTAGTTAATATTTCCTCTCATTGTCCTTTTCTCTTTCAGAAGTGAAGAAAGAGAAGGCAGAGGAGAGTGGGGCAGCTGGAGGGGACAGCGTAGAAGATGAAGAAGACGATGAGGAGGAGGAGGAGGACGATGAAGGCGAGGAGGAAGAAGAGACCAAGTCCAATGAGGCAGCATCGGATGATGTCGGTGCTGAGGTACTCTTTTAGTTGTCTGAAAGATCAAAACGTCCTCTACAATACTCAGTTCACACATTTGACCCTCTGAAACTCTGGCTTCACCCTAATTATCTCTCCTTCCTCCCAAAGTGTGCACTTGTTCACTTCCCTTCACTGAAATGACTGGTGGAAGAAATATGGTGGAAACTTCCACGAGAACATGCCTCCACCAATCCAATGCTTCTAGATTTGTGGGAAGTAGTGAACAAGTGCACACTTCAGGAGAAAGTAGACATTGGGACACCTTGTCTTTCATTCATCCCTTCTTTTTCATCCCTCGTTTCCAAGCAGAAGAAGGAGGCAGACGAGGGGGGCCACAGCGTTGGCGACGGACACAAACAGGCCGTGAGGAAGAGGAGGGTACGGAAAGACTGATGAAGACCAACGACAACAAATGAAGCCTTCTCTCTCTCTCTCATCTCTGCATGCCCTCTGGTGGTCCTAGTGACCAAGATACTACCCCTCCTCCTCCATCAGTCGAATGACAACCATCCCCCTTTCCTTCTTATCTTCCTTTGTTCTCTCTATCCGTTAAGCCTCTCTAAGGCCATCAAGGCTACCCTGACCCCCCCAACCCTCCTTTCTTCCAAAATGAATACTATGCCCCCCCATCTTCTTCCTCCTTCCCCCCATCTTCATCAGCTGCAACTTTCTAACCCCCCCCCTCCCAACTCACCCCCCCTCCCAACTCACCCCCCCTCCCAACCACCCCTGCCCTCCCAACTCTGCCCTCCCAACTCTGCCCTCCCAACTCACCCCTCCCAACTCACCCCTCCCAACCACCCCTGCCCTCCCAACTCTGCCCTCCCAACTCACCCCTCCCAACTCACCCCCCCTCCCAACCACCCCTGCCCTCCCAACTCACCCCCCCTCCCAACCACCCCTGCCCTCCCAACCACCCCTGCCCTCCCAACTCACCCCTCCCAACTCACCCCCCCTCCCAACCACCCCTGCCCTCCCAACTCTGCCCTCCCAACTCACCCCTCCCAACTCACCCCCCCTCCCAACCACCCCTGCCCTCCCAACTCACCCCCCCTCCCAACCACCCCTGCCCTCCCAACTCACCCCCCCTCTCCAGCTTCCAGTCTTCCTGACTATAGTTCCTAGTTCTGGTTTATTGTTGACATTTGTTAAGCTTCAGAAGTATTTTTTTATTCAAACTAAAGTTAAAAGGCAGCTCTCTCTGGCTTGTGTCTCAAATGACACCCTATTCCCTGAAATAGCGCTTTAGTCAAAGTAGTGCACTACATGGGGGGGAATATGGTGTTAAAAAGTAGTGCACTACATGGGGGGGAATATGGTGTTAAAAAGTAGTGCACTACATGGGGGGGAATATGGTGTTAAAAAGTAGTGCACTACATGGGGGGGAATATGGTGTTAAAAAGTAGTGCACTACATGGGGGGGAATATGGTGTTAAAAAGTAGTGCACTACATGGGGGGGAATATGGTGTTAAAAAGTAGTGCACTACATGGGGGGGAATATGGTGTTAAAAAGTAGTGCACTACATGGGGGGGAATATGGTGTTAAAAAGTAGTGCACTACATAGGGAATAGGCTGGTCAATAGAGAGTGAAGATGTCTATAGCCATGTTACTGTATTGCTGCTGTGTGACTGAAGTTGCCATGTTTCTCCAGCCTGGTCTCAGATCTGGTTGTAGTTGCCATGTTTCTCCAGCCTGGTCTCAGATCTGGTTGTAGTTGCCATGTTTCTCCAGCCTGGTCTCAGATCTGGTTGTAGTTGCCATGTTTCTCCAGCCTGGTCTCAGATCTGGTTGTAGTTGCCATGTTTCTCCAGCCTGGTCTCAGATCTGGTTGTAGTTGCCATGTTTCTCCAGCCTGGTCTCAGATCTGGTTGTAGTTGCCATGTTTCTCCAGCCTGGTCTCAGATCTGGTTGTAGTTGGAGTCAATTCCTCTGACTATTATTGTGACAATATTTGGCTCTAAAATACAAACTGTGCATCCCAAAATGCACCCTGTTCTTGTTACATTGAACTACCCCATGGACCCTGGTCTAAAGTAGTGCACTATATAGGGTGCCTCTAGTCAAAAGTAGTGCACTATATAGGGAATAGGGTGCCATTTGGGACGTAGATCTACAGATCTGGGACCAGTCTTAAAGTTTTACTACAGAGACAGAAGGATATTTTAAGACAATAAGGCGCCTTACGTCAGGTTGAATGTTAGACATCTACTTTAGATTGATAGTGTTTGTTTTTCATTAATTAACTTATAAAAGGAAGTTCATAATATAATATGTCAGTTTGTGTTATTTTGTTTTTTACAAAATTATATGGATTTAAAACTGAGGATTGAAAATCGGCACTGATATATAAAAAAAAAAGTCTATTTATTCTCGTTTGAAACTTCTCCCTCTTGTTCATTTTACGGCTAAATTTAAAACATAAGAAAATATTACAATGCTGTTTTTTCTTGAGTGAATTGAAATTTTAGGATGTTAAAAAATATATATATATAATAATTTGTAGTTAGTTTTATCACTGTTTTGCTTATTGTGAGCCTACGTCAGAACAAACAACGTGTTTGGTCAAAGTCGGCATGAAACCCTCTGTTCTCCACCGAGGGAGCTGGGTATTCCGGAATATCCAAACTCCGGTTCCGGAATGAATTATAAACAATTCCGTCTTGTATGGAAAGATGTGCATTTGTTTGTTCTGTTTTCTCCAGCTTTTTCTAGTAAATGTTTTCTGTTCTTGTACAACAACCAGGCATATTTCCCTGTTTTCAATTAGTTGCAAATTGTACATTGCTCTTGGAAAATTAAATATTTCGTACAATAAGTCGTAGTAGTTAGTAGTTGTTGTACTTGTTGTAAGCCTGGTCCCAGATCTGTTTGTGGTCTTGCCAACCCCATTTCTGTCATTGTCAAGGACTTGGTATAACACACTCAAACAGACTGGCTCTCAGGCTAACTTGTCATTGTACTGTTTCCATGAGAAGTGCCGAGTCATTGTATGATTAACTATGACTAGTGTTGTACTAGGCTGCTCCGCTCTTGGGGGCAGACAGACTTCACCCAAGGAGTTGTCTGAAGTGTGGCCTTGAAAGGGAACATCACCTTCTGGATCGGAACAGAGCATTCTTGGCTTGCCTGGGTTGTACTGGAACAGGGTCTGCTGTCTAGAGAACCTATAGAAACTCATCAAGATCTCACCTCACTTGTCAACAGGTCTTATATCCTTCTCGTCTGCTTTTTAATTATATCCTTTCCTACTTCCTTGTCTCCTTCACTCCTTTCCATTGATAGAGTTACACTCCCGACTCGTACAAAAGCATAAGAAGTATATTTTTTTATTAAAACAAAAGTGTTAAAAGGCAACATAGAATCTCTAAACTTCTACACACCAGGCAGTTAGTTCCATAGGATGTGTGTAGACATTATCAACATGCCTGAAGGAAAAACTAAGTTGAATGTCCCAAATGGCACTCTGTTCCCTACATAGTGGACTACTTATGATCAGGGCCCTAAAGGCCCAAAGTAGTGCACTATATAGGGAATATGGTGCCATTTGGGACTAACAAGAGTCAAGAGCATACAATATAATACCATTTAACATAATAAAAAATAACATTTTATATTGAAATAAAAATAAATAACATGATGCATTGAAGTGCAGTGGAATCATCTCCAATATTCCCTCATCTTTTCCTTTAGCACCTGGAACCCATAGAATGGTTCTCTGATAGAACCACTCGCTCTGATCTCTGTACAATTGAGTGTTGTGATTCTTCCTGATTTTAATTAGGAATTTCATCCTCTATTCAAATAGAATGGAAATTGACCTAGCCAAAAGCCTAACTGTCCATGTTATCCTGATCACGGCTCTCTCTACTATAACCAGCCTAGGAGAGAGCACAGCCATGCTTCCACAGGCCATTACCCAAAGCAGGAATAACAACCTTCCTTATCAGCAGATCTGTGTTAATGCACTGACGGAACCTTCCGGAGTGTTCTACAGCCTGAGTGTTCTAATCAATACCACTCAAGGCTCTTAACTGTAAAAAGCAGAGTTCTCTCTCTTCTGTCCTCCCTCACTCCCTCCATCCTCCTCTACCATCATAGGTAAAGGAGGCCGTCTCACCCTGTAGTGTAACTTGACCCCAGTCAAGGGTTGTATTTGTCATGTTCAGTAAAGGAGGCCGTCTCACCCTGTAGTGTAACTTGACCCTAGTCAAGGGTTGTATTTGTCATGTTCAGTAAAGGAGGCCGTCTCACCCTGTAGTGTAACTTGACCCTAGTCAAGGGTTGTATTTGTCATGTTCAGTAAAGGAGGCCGTCTCACCCTGTAGTGTAACTTGACCCTAGTCAAGGGTTGTATTTGTCATGTTCAGCATAACACTTGTTTACTGTGCTTTTTCCCTTTCCCTACTGACTCCACACGGCACGGTGACGATATGAATTAGGAACCCCGTTCCTAGTGGAATGAGTAGCATACCAGTGACGACAACACACATCGGAGGAGTATATTATTAGTACTGCTTAAAAATACGTCTTACAGAATCATACTTCATCATGTTTGTGTCCATCAATAAGTGGTGGAAATTAACAATTAAAAAAACAGACACTTGGTAACCTTTTGACCAATCAGATGAGATGATGGAATGTGTTAATATAATATTATTGAATTACATTGACATGTCATTCAATATGTTTGATTCATATTTGGGGCCAGGAGTTTGGCCATATTCATATACAACAAGTCCCGTTTCCTTCCAGATCCAACCAGTCATCAAAATAAAGGTCTGATGTCATAACTCATTAGAGATGCAGTTGACATGACAACACAAAACAGTATTATAAGATGAATTATAAAACAGTTAAATCATGTCTGGGGTTTTATGTTAGGAGGGTAAAAAGAGAATGTAAACTGGACTCTTAGGGGTGGGGTTGGGGGTGTGGTTAGAGTGTTGGGAGGATTCGGGGGTCTGGAATTAGAAGTTGCCCCTAACCACAGATCTAGGATCAGACTACCTTACATAGTACACTACTTTTAAGCAGAGCTCATGGCATCCTATTCCCTACATGGTACACTACTTTTAAGCAGAGCTCATGGCATCCTATTCCCTACATGGTACACTACTTTTAAGCAGAGCTCATGGCATCCTATTCCCTACATGGTACACTACTTTTAAGCAGAGCTCATGGCATCCTATTCCCTACATGGTACACTACTTTTAAGCAGAGCTCATGGCATCCTATTCCCTACATGGTACACTACTTTTAAGCAGAGCTCATGGCATCCTATTCCCTACTTGGTACACTACTTTTAAGCAGAGCTCATGGCATCCTATTCCCTACATAGTATACTACTTTTAACCAGAGCTCATGGCATCCTGTACACTACTTTTAACTAGAGCTCATGGAATCCTATTCCCTACATAGTACACTACTTTTAACCAGAGCTCATGACATCCTATTCCCTACATAGTGCACTACTTAGGAAATAATCTGCCATTTGGAACACGTCCATATCCGTCCCTAGAACTGTGGTTACAAACAGCTTCTACCTCCTCTGCTGTCATTTGGGAGAGATGTTGCAGGTAGCCTGAGTGCCAGTCTGTTTGTGCTATCATGCCTACGGTTTGTGTCATCCCAAACATGGAGATGGCACAAACAGATCTGCTACCAGGCTGTTGTAGGTGGTCTCACTCCTCTTGGTCGTCGTGGGTTACTTCCGTTTGCTCTTGTTGTCGGTGGTTTGGAACACGCTGGAGGCTGACATGAGGTTCTCGATGTACTGGCCTAGAACCTGGTTCTCCGACTTCAACTTCAGGTTCTCCTCTTTGACCGCATCCACACGTGCTGAAAGGTCTGGAACAACAGAGGTACGGAACTTAGAACTAGACAGACCAGTGTTTCCCCTAGATAAAGGCTGGGTGCATCAGAGTTTGACAGGGGAGGCCACCCCGCCTAAGTAATTAATGACAGATGAAACGCCGATACAGAAACAGAAGCCTCCTGATAGCTTATTCCACATCACTGCCAAATACTCCTCCCTCCCAGACTAGACAATGTTTTAGCTTATTCCACATCACTGCCAAATACTCCTCTCTCCCAGACTAGACTGAGTGTTTTAGCTTATTCCACATCACTGCCAAATACTCCTCCCTCCCAGACTAGACAATGTTTTAGCTTATTCCACATCACTGCCAAATACTCCTCCCTCCCAGACTAGACAATGTTTTAGCTTATTCCACATCACTGCCAAATACTCCTCCCTCCCAGACTAGACAATGTTTTAGCTTATTCCACATCACTGCCAAATACTCCCCCCTCCCTCGCAGACTAGACAATGTTTTAGCTTATTCCACATCACTGCCAAATACTCCCCCCTCCCTCGCAGACTAGACAATGTTTTAGCTTATTCCACATCACTGCCAAATACTCCTCCCTCCCTCCCAGACTAGACAATGTTTTAGCTTATTCCACATCAATGCCAAATACTCCTCCCTCCCTCCCAGACTAGACAATGTTTTAGCTTATTCCACATCACTGCCAAATACTCCTCCCTCCCTCCCAGACTAGACAATGTTTTAGCTTATTCCACATCAATGCCAAATACTCCTCCCTCCCAGACTAGACAATGTTTTAGCTTATTCCACATCACTGCCAAATACTCCTCCCTCCCTCCCAGACTAGACAATGTTTTAGCTTATTCCACATCAATGCCAAATACTCCTCCCTCCCTCCCAGACTAGACAATGTTTTAGCTTATTCCACATCACTGCCAAATACTCCTCCCTCCCAGACTAGACAATGTTTTAGCTTATTCCACATCAATGCCAAATACTCCTCCCTCCCAGACTAGACAATGTTTTAGCTTATTCCACATCACTGCCAAATACTCCTCCCTCCCTCCCAGACTAGACAATGTTTTAGCTTATTCCACATCAATGCCAAATACTCCTCCCTCCCAGACTAGACAATGTTTTAGCTTATTCCACATCACTGCCAAATACTCCTCCCTGCCAGACTAGACAATGTTTTAGCTTATTCCACATCACTGCCAAATACTCCTCCCTCCCAGACTAGACAATGTTTTAGCTTATTCCACATCACTGCCAAATACTCCTCCCTCCCTCCCAGACTAGACAATGTTTTAGCTTATTCCACATCAATGACAAATACTCCTCCCTCCCAGACTAGACAATGTTTTAGCTTATTCCACATCACTGCCAAATACTCCTCCCTCCCAGACTAGACAATGTTTTAGCTTATTCCACATCACTGCCAAATACTCCTCCCTCCCTCCCAGACTAGACAATGTTTTAGCTTATTCCACATCAATGACAAATACTCCTCCCTCCCAGACTAGACAATGTTTTAGCTTATTCCACATCACTGCCAAATACTCCTCCCTCCCAGACTAGACAATGTTTTAGCTTATTCCACATCACTGCCAAATACTCCTCCCTCCCAGACTAGACAATGTTTTAGCTTATTCCACATCAATGACAAATACTCCTCCCTCCCAGACTAGACAATGTTTTAGCTTATTCCACATCACTGCCAAATACTCCTCCCTCTCAGACTAGACAATGTTTTAGCTTATTCCACATCACTGCCAAATACTCCTCCCTCCCAGACTAGACAATGTTTTAGCTTATTCCACATCAATGCCAAATACTCCTCCTTGCCAGACTAGACAATGTTTTAGCTTATTCCACATCAATGACAAATACTCCTCCCTCCCAGACTAGACAATGTTTTAGCTTATTCCACATCACTGCCAAATACTCCTCTCTCCCAGACTAGACAATGTTTTAGCTTATTCCACATCACTGCCAAATACTCCTCCCTCCCAGACTAGACAATGTTTTAGCTTATTCCACATCACTGCCAAATACTCCTCCCTGCCAGACTAGACAATGTTTTAGCTTATTCCACATCACTGCCAAATACTCCTCCCTGCCAGACTAGACAATGTTTTAGCTTATTCCACATCACTGCCAAATACTCCTCCCTGCCAGACGTGACTGAATGTTTAGCAGCACCAGACTGCTGTATTAAGGTACATTTAAACACATCCCAAATGGAACCCTATTCCCTACACAGTGCACTACTTTTGACCAGGGCCCATAGGGAATAGGGTGCCAGTTTGGACAAACCCTTAAATCCATCTGAGTCAGGAAGGGAGTAGCTGTATTAGCCTCACAGAGAGGATGAGGGTGGCTCGGTCAGGGTAACACCCCCCCACCACTCTCCACACTAAACCGTTGGAGATAGAGTGGACGGATACGATCGGAGACCCATTTAGGAGCTCCATTAACACAACTGGGGCGCCACTGATAACCTCACTGACAGAGAGGAGATACATGAACACACCCTCCACTGTGTAACAGAGATGTGTTACCTTCCACTGTAACAGAGATGTGTTACCTTCCACTGTGTAACAGAGATGTGTTACCTTCCACTGTAACAGAGATGTGTTACCTTCCACTGTGTAACAGAGAGAGATGTGTTACCTTCCACTGTGTAACAGATGTGTTACCTTCCACTGTGTAACAGAGAGAGATGTGTTACCTTCCACTGTGTAACAGAGAGAGATGTGTTACCTTCCACTGTGTAACAGAGATGTGTTACCCTCCACTGTATAACAGAGAGAGATGTGTTACCCTCCACTGTGTAACAGAGATGTTACCCTCCACTGTATAACAGAGAGAGATGTGTTACCCTCCACTGTGTAACAGAGATGTTACCCTCCACTGTATAACAGAGAGAGATGTGTTACCCTCCACTGTGTAACAGAGATGTTACCCTCCACTGTATAACAGAGAGAGATGTGTTACCCTCCACTGTGTAACAGAGATGTGTTACCTTCCACTGTGTAACAGAGAGAGATGTGTTACCCTCCACTGTATAACAGAGAGAGATGTGTTACCCTCCACTGTATAACAGAGATGTTACCTTCCAGTGTGTAACAGAGATGTGTTACCTTCCACTGTGTAACAGAGATGTTACCTTCCACTGTGTAACAGAGATGTGTTACCTTCCAGTGTGTAACAGAGATGTGTTACCCTCCACTGTATAACAGAGATGTGTTACCCTCCAGTGTGTAACAGAGATGTGTTACCTTCCACTGTGTAACAGAGATGTGTTACCTTCCACTGTGTAACAGAGATACACCCTCCACTGTGTAACAGAGATGTGTTACCTTCCACTGTGTAACAGAGAGGTGTGTGTTACCTTCCAGTGTGTGTTGTAGCTCCAGCACCTGGTTGATGAGCCTCGTCTTCTCCTCCATCTCTACCTGGTTCTCCATGTCTCCTGACAAACACAACACACACTATATTACTGAACACACACTATATTACTGAACACACACTATATTACTGAACACACACTATATTACTGAACACACACTATATTACTGAACACACACTATATTACTGAACACACACTATATTACTGAACACACACTATATTACTGAACACACACTATATTACTGAACACACACTATATTACTGAACACACACTATATTACTGAACACACACTATATTACTGAACACACACTATATTACTGAACACACACTATATATTACTGAACACACACTATATTACTGAACACACACACTATTACTGGACACACACACTATTACTGGACACACACACTATATTACTGAACACACACACTATATTACTGAACACACACTATATTACTGAACACAAACTATATTACTGAACACACACTATATTACTGAACACACACTATATATTACTGAACACACACTATATTACTGAACACACACACTATTACTGGACACACACACTATATTACTGAACACACACTATATTACTGAACACACACTATATTACTGAACACACACTATATTACTGAACACACACTATATTACTGAACACACACTATATATTACTGAACACACACTATATTACTGAACACACACACTATTACTGAACACACACACTATATTACTGAACACACACACTATATTACTGAACACACACTATATTACTGAACACACACTATATTACTTAACACACACACTATATTACTGAACACACACTATATTACTGAACACACACACTATATTACTGAACACACACTATATTACACACAAACACACAGTATATTACTGAACACACACATGTAAACAATCAGACGATACAGACCGACAGCATCAGACAGACTGATAGACAGTATCAGACGATATGGACAGACAGACAGCGACTGACAGACAGCATCAGACAAGGCTCATCAACCAGGTGCTGGAGCTACAACACACACTGGAAGGTAACACACACCTCTCTGTTACACACACCTCTCTGTTACACACACCTCTCTCTGTTACACACACTGGACAGACAGCATCAGACAGACAGACTGACTGACAGCATCAGACAGACAGCATCAGACAGACAGACTGACTGACAGACAGCATCAGACTGACAGACAGCATCAGACTGACAGACTGACTGACAGCATCAGACAGACAGACAGACAGACAGCATCAGACAGACAGACGTCAGACTGACAGACAGCATCAGACTGACAGACTGACTGACTGACAGCATCAGACAGACAGACAGACAGCATCAGACAGACAGCATCAGACAGACAGACTGACAGACAGCATCAGACAGACAGACAGCATCAGACAGACAGACTGACAGACAGCATCAGACTGACTGACAGACAGCATCAGACAGACAGCATCAGACAGACAGACAGCATCAGACAGACAGACAGCATCAGACAGACAGACAGACTGACAGCATCAGACAGACAGACAGACTGACAGCATCAGACAGCATCAGACAGACAGACAGACAGCATCAGACAGACAGACAGACAGACTGACTGACAGCATCAGACAGACAGACAGCATCAGACAGACAGACAGACAGACTGACTGACAGCATCAGACAGACAGCATCAGACAGACAGCATCAGACAGACAGACAGACAGACTGACAGCATCAGACAGACAGACAGCATCAGACAGACAGCATCAGACAGACAGACTGACTGACAGCATCAGACAGACAGACAGCATCAGACAGACACAACCAGAGGATGTGTTGTTGTTTGTGGCATCACCATCCATGTCGCAGTTCATGGTTAAGTCCTCGTTGTCCTGTTTGGTATGCAGGACTGCACTTCCTCTGTCCACTGTATGTAGACACACACACATATCAAGGTGAGCAAAAAATATAGTTAGCTACTATCATATGATTTTTGTTATACATTTTTATTTAACTAGGTAAGTAAGTTAAGAACAAATTATTATTTACAATGACGGCCTAACCCGGCCAAACCCTAAGCAGGATGACGCTGGGCCAATTGTGCGCCGCCCTATGGGACTCCCAATCACGGCCGGTGTTGATACAGCCTGGAATCGAACGAGGGTCTGTAGTGACGCCTCTAGCACTGAGATGCAGTGCCTTAGACAACTGCGCCACAACGGTCCAAAACAACTTAACATGTGCGGGAAATGTCATTGCAGGAGCACTGCCATCTCATTCAAAGTGACCTCACTCATCTGGCTCGATCCAAAAAGCTGGGAGTCTCCAACTAACGGTCCCCAGTTAACTCCTCGACCTGTCTAACGGACTATTAATTCAAATGACGCGGATAAAGGTAGTTAGCTAGGTAAGTGAACAACAGTACTGTACGTTAGCTGGCTACCATCATCCAAATACCCAAACAAGAAGACAGAGGAAGCCATAACAGGCCAAGATGACAAGTGATGCTAGCTGGCTCTCTAGCTAACGTTACAGTAGCTAAACAGCAACACACCCAAGACCAGGCAGCTAGCTAGTAAGTTAGCATAGCGGCAAGCTAATGTTAGCCATCTAGCTGGTTCATACAATAAGCTAACATTTTACAGAAAAGCAAGAAAACTGAGAAAACGACTACTATAGCTAACTACCGGCTGTCAAATTAATAACCGCGATATTATGATGTTAGCTTGTGTACATAGCTAACTCGTAGTTAGTCACAATGCTTGTTACAGTAGCAAGTTAGACAGCTAAAATCTCAGAAATCTGTCATCCGTAGAATTGACGTGCGATTCTCAACAACTACAAGCCTAGCCACGTAGTATCGTTTATATTTCTGAAATCTCAGTCACTTACCCTTCGATATAATAACAATATTGTGTCAAAACCTTAGCCGGTTTGTGTGGATAACGTTATTAGCTGCTAAGACGACACTGCGGCTTCCCATGTATGACAGTCTGCGATGGGACGTCCTCACACACGTCCACATTGGCTGGGTGTAGGGATCGACGCCGCCGATAGGGGGAGCCCGCGCAATGCAAACAGCCACAGGTGGTAGCAAAATAACGACGACATTTATTGGGCCCCGTCCCGTAACAATATGCTTGTATGACCTCATTCCCTCCTCTTGTCTACTTGCTCCTTCCACTAGATGTAGACTAGTAGTCTGATGAAGGGAAAACGTGAAGGACATTTGATATCCGATAGGTGTGGCAGCACTGTGTGCGTCTGTATGTGTGCATTGATTGTGCAGGTTGTATCTGTTTGTGTGAGCACATGCATGCGTGAGTATTCCATTTAATTTGTATTCTGTTCTTCACTATAGTACAGCCTCAGACACCATAAACACACACACACACACACACACACACTGCAGCTCTGACAGTCTCTCGGTCACTCCCTTAGTAGTGAACTACACAGGCTAGCGGTGCAGCAACAGTTGGCAAGGCTAGACCAGCCGTAACACACACACCATATCACAGCCACCAGGATCAATGTGCTTGGTGACTCTCTGCTCTGTGCTCCAGTTTGAAGGGTTTATATGTCTCCTTCTGTCTGCAGCTAAGACTAACACAGGTGAGGCTGTTGCTTGGCCAACCCTACCCAGTCTGTACCTCCAGTCCTAGGGTTCTGTAGCTTATCCTTTTCTCAATAGGGGGTGCTGTTGGCACTTTGTAATAATTTCGTTCCCAAATTAAACTGCCTCGTACTCAATTCTTGCTCGTACAATATGCATATTATTATTACTATTGGATAGAAAACACTCTCTAGTTTCTAAAACCATTTGAATTATATCTGTGAGTAAAACAGAACTGGAGTTAGAGCAATTTTCCTATGAGGATGTGAGAATGCTGAATTCTGCTGGCTGTTCTGAGGTCGGTTTATTAATTTGCCTGTCTTCTATTGGTTGAGATGCACTGCATACGCCTTCCCCTGGATGTCAGCGAATAGTGAGAATTGAAATGGAGTTGCTGGGCAGATCTGAGAGCTTATAAATAGGCGGGCAACGTGGGGTTCCCCCTTTCTTCTCTTCGCCCTGACGCAAAAAGGACCTCTGGATATCGTTCTAGAAAGCTCCCGTTATAGCCCTTAGATATATCCGGCTCTGTTTTTATTCGATATAGGTGTTAAAGACATCATAATGTTGTTATTTTAAACCGAGTTATATCAGTTTATATCAGTATATTGCGATTTTCGGATATTTATTAGTGCTGCGTTTTAGTGAGTTGGACACGTCTTTGCCACATGGCTAATGTTTACTGCTAATTGCAACGTTGAAGACTACATTCTACAACCGAGCAACGATTCTTTTGGACAAAGGACAACTTGCCCAAGATTCTGATGGAAGCACATCAAAAAGTAAGAACTATTTATGATGGTAATTCGTTGTTCTGTTGAAAAATGTTAAACTCATATTCCGCCATTAATTTCGGTGCGGTCTCGCTTTAACGCACGCTGTATGTCGTAGTAACGTTAATTTTAAAAATCTAACACAGCGATTGCATTAAGAACTAATGTATCTTTCATTTGCTGTCCAACCTGTATTTTTTAGTCAAGTTTAGGATTAGTTACTGATTAGATTAGGTGCCTCTCCCAAGATTTCTCCCGACATATTGTTGGCAGCTTGGCTACTTTTCTCATTGTATAACCACGATTTGTGCCGCTAAATATGCACATTTTCGAACAAACTCTATATGTATTGTGTAATATGATGTTATAGGACTGTCATCTGAAGAAGTTTGAGAAGGTTAGTGAATTTTTTTTACAGTGTGTCTGTCTCTGTCTGTGTCTCTCTGGGGGAACGTGGTTTTACAGTGTGTCTGTCTCTGTCTGTGTCTCTCTGGGGAACGTGGCTTTACAGTGTGTCTGTCTCTGTCTGTCTCTCTGGGGGAACGTGGTTTTACAGTGTGTCTGTCTCTGTCTGTGTCTCTCTGGGGGAACGTGGTTTTACAGTGTGTTTGTGTCTGTCTCTGTCTGTGTCTCTCTTCGGGAACGTGGCTTTACAGTGTGTCTGTCTCTGTCTGTGTCTCTCTGGGGGAACGTGTTTTTACAGTGTGTTTGTGTCTGTCTCTGTCTGTGTCTCTCTGGGGGAACGTGGCTTTACAGTGTGTCTGTCTCTGTCTCTGTCTGTGTCTCTCTGGGGGAACGTGGCTCTACAGTGTGTTTGTGTCTGTCTCTGTCTGTGTCTCTCTGGGGAACGTGGTTTTACAGTGTGTCTGTCTCTGTCTGTGTCTCTCTTCGGGAACGTGGCTTTACAGTGTGTCTGTCTCTGTCTGTGTCTCTCTGGGGGAACATGGTTTTACAGTGTGTCTGTCTCTGTGTGTGTTTATAGCTGACCTGAATACAAATAAAAAGTCCACCCACAACCACACCTGAATCCTGCCTCACAAGAAAAACCTCACCGCTGTACTGCTTAAAAAGTACTTAACATCTGTGTCTGTGTGTGTGTGTGTGTGTGTGTGTGTGTGTGTGTGTGTGTGTGTGTGTGTGTGTGTGTATGGTTTCCTGGAAACAAGGGTGGCTCAACTTACCCCACTCTCTCCTATAGGTGTGTGTAGGTGAATGGACAGAGCTACTAGCTTTGCAATTAAATGTGAGTTTGTCTTACCTGTAGGTCTGTCATCGGCGAGGGAGATGTTAGTGAAACTCCCGTCCTCTTCTTCCAGCTCTGCTTCCATGACCGGACTGGAGTTTTCCCTGATTCACCCTTTTAGTTTATTTTTCTCTCTGGCCTCTGGTCTCTAGCCTAAACGTTCTTTTCTCCCTGTCGGCCTGTTTTTCCCTACCTTACTTCTGCTTTCTGTCTCTCCTTATCGTTTGACTCTTTTCTCACAGTCCCTCTTTTTATACATTTGTTTTCTCAACCTGCTTTCTTTGTCTGTGTCACTCCCTTGCCTCTCCTTCACCCCGTCTCTCTCTCTCTCGCTCTCTCCCTCTCTCTCTAGCTCTCTCTCTCTCTCTAGCTCTCTCTCTCTCTAGCTCTCTCTCTCTCTCGCTCTCTCTCTCTCTCTCTCTCTCTCTCTCTCTCTCTCTAGCTCTCTCTCTCTCTCTCTCTAGCTCTCTCTCTCTCTAGCTCTCTCTCTCTCTCTCTCTCTCTCTCTCTCTCTCTCTCTCTCTCTCTCTAGCTCTCTCTCTCTCTCTCTCTAGCTCTCTCTCTCTCTCAGCGCCCCGCCCTCTAGATCACCTGTTCCCGTCAGGCGGCTGGCTCCCTCTCCTTCTGAATTATTTATGTTGTCACGGTTACCTGCCCAGATAACCTTGGTGACTGGACAGGCGGCAGGTGACACTAGTTTTGTCCTGGGAAGCAGTTGCTGATTGGCTCATAAAGGTTTCAAAGTTCAGGGAGGAAAATAAACACAAAACACTCAAGTGCCATAAACACACACACACACACACACACACACACACACACACACACACACACACACACACACACACACACACACACACACACACACACACACACACACACAGTCTTATACAGCTAACCTTGTGGGGACACACAATTAAGTCCCATTCAAAATCCTATTTTCCTTAAATAGCATTTGACCTCGTGGGAACTAACAAAATGTCCCCAGTTGGTCAAATACTTGTTTACTATTTTTGTGGGGACTTCTGGTCTCCACAATAACAGTTAAACATGTCCACACACACACCTTTCCCCATGCTCACTTGGTCACACATTAACTAGAAAAGGGCACTAAGTACAGAGAGGTAAAGAGCCAGCAAACAGATGCATCCTCTCTCTCTCTCTCTCTCTCTCTCTCTCTCTCAATTCAATTCAATTCAATTCAATTTAAGGGCTTTATTGGCATGGGAAACATATGTTAAAACGGGATTGCAGCCATAAGAAATTAACGGGATCGATATGACAACAGCCAGTGAAAGTGCAGGGCGTAGGAAGCTGTAGGAAGTGAAAACTCATCCATATCTCGCTGTAATTTCATTGAGAACTTGGTTGAAAATCTGCCACCTCAGAAACAATTCAAACAGGAAGTGGAACTTCTCAGGTTTTTGCCTGCCATATGAGTTCTGTTATACTCACAGACATCATTCAAACCGTTTTGGAAACTTCAGAGTGTTTTCTATCCAATATGAATAATACTATGCATATATTAGCAACTGGGACTGAGGAGCAGGCAGTTTACTATGGGCACCTCTGGGCACCTTTCACCCAAGCTACTCAATACTGCCCCTGCAGCCATAAGAAGTTTAACATTGCCAAAGCAAGTGAAGTAGATAATTAACAAAAGTAAAATAAACAATAAAAATGAACAGTAAACATTAGACTCACAGAAGTTCCAGGAAAAAGGAACCTGCACACTGCTCCTGATAGTATCACTGATCTTTAATAAGCTTTACGTAAAGGAACCTGCACACTGCTCCTGATAGTATCACTGATCTTTAATAAGCTTTACGTATCGGCCTCGTGGCTTTTGTGAGTTTTTTAAAATTAGCACCCTTTTGTAGACCTAGCCCCACCCACATCCGTTCCACGCATCGAAAGGGGTTGGAGGTGAAGGAAAAACTAATACGTGCTACCAAATATAACAACATACATTTCATAAATATTCAAATAAAGTGTGTAAATAAGACGTATTAAACACATCTGTAAAACCACAATGAGGACATAGACCTACCGAGCAAGTTTTCATTAGTCATTGGGTACATCTTACGAAAAACATCAGAGTAATCTTAAATAGGGGCATAATTCATGTTCAAATTCACAACATAACATACATAGGCATTTCATCATTAAGTCCTTTTAGAAAATAATGTCTGGAGGATGAAAATATAGAGTATTATTAATGTCATCTCCCTTGTCTGATATCTTAACTTTCTCTATGCCACAACATCTAAAGGTAGAAATGTCATGCTTCAGGTCATTAAAATGTACCGTGACTGGATAATCCCTGTCATTTCTCCTGATTTAACTTTAATGTTCACTGATTCTGTTTGAGAGAGCGGGAGGTTTTACTGACATAGCACAGCCCACATGGACATTTAATCATGTAAATAACATGGGTGGTGGAACACGTAATAATGTCATTTATTTGGAACCGTTTTCCTGTGTGTGGATTCACACTTCATCATATTGTTGCACTGTGCGCATCCTCTGAATTTATAGCTACCATTTGGAAGAGGGCGTAAAAGAGCCTGGCTGATTTCTTTTGTGGCTGACAGTTGGCATGAACCAATTTATCGCGTAAATTGCGACCTCTTCTATACACAATAAGTGGTGGATTTGTAAATTCCACCGGCAAAACTGGGTCCGATGATAAAATATGCCAGTGTTTCTTGACCACACCTCCCACTTTTCGCGAGTTCAAAGTATATGTGGTTGTGAACATTACGGAGTGTTCTTTGGCTTTAGCGGGTCTTTTTTGTAGCAGTTCATCTCGTGTTTTTCCAATGCCAAATTAAGAGCTTCATCCACACATAGTGGCGAATAGCCTCCTAGAAACCTAGTGCGCATTTCCGCTGCTTTTTCTAGATAATCTCTGTGGAGGGGCATATACGGCGCAGTCTGAAAAACTGGCTTCTTGGAAGTTCCCTTTTTAATGGCTCCGGGTGGAAGCTGTCCCCCTGTAATAGAATATTCTGTCCGTTTCTTTTCTATACAGAGTTGTAAACAGGGTTCCATTTGATTTATCAATCCACATATCGAGGTAATGAACACGTTGAGTGTCACATTCAATAGTGAATTTGAGATTGGGGTCAATGTCATTGAGTAGTGCCATAAAATGTGACTGCGTTTTTCCCGTTCCTTCCCATATGCAAAAAATGTCGTCAATATATCGATACCACTTTAGGACTTTATTCAAAAATGTTTTTTCGTTTTCATTATTAACAAAACGTTCTTCAAAAAGACCCATATGGAGGTTCGCATAGCCCAGAGCGAATGTAGAGCCCATCGATGTTCCATTCGTTTGGAGGTTTGGAGGTAGTATTCATCATCAAACCTAAAATAGTTACACGTCAAAACATATTCAGCCAACTCCAGAATACAGTTGGGTTGGTGGGTATTCGTTAGTGTCTCTGTCTCCCAAATAGTGAGCTAGTGCTGCCAGCCCCCCCACATGGGGAATGCTGGTATATAGACTCTCCACATCTAATGTGACCAAAGTACAGTCTTCTATTAAACCCGTTATTGGTGAGATCTTGTTTATGAAGTCTATAGAATCTTTCACATATGATGGCAATGATTGCACATGAGTTGTAATAAAAGAGTCTACAAAGTTCGACAATGGCTCTAGCATTGAGCCTATTCCTGCAACCACTGGTCTGTCTGGATAGTTGCCTTGTTGTGTTTTAGGTTTGTGTCATTTCGGCAACATGTATAGGCATGGACGTATGGCACATTTGCAACAAAGATATTCATATTCAGGTTTTGAGATGAGGTTGTTTAATAGGGCTCCAGATTAGAGCATATATCCCTTTGGAACACCTGTGTGGGATCAACACTCAGTTTTCTATAGAAACGTTCATTACTGAGTTGTCTCTGAATTTATTCTTTATATTTTTCATAGTCTAAAACAACCACATCACCCCCTTATCTGCAGGTTTAATAACCAAAGATTAATCTTTCATTAATTCATTGAGTGCCAGTTCTTCTGTTCTAGTGCGATTCTTCTGAATGTGGTTTGTTGGTCTCGTATATACTTACATGGATTCTTGTTCGACTAACCTACAATAGGTATTAATCGAGGAGTTGTTAACCATGGGACATAATTACCTTTTGGGCTTAAAATGGGTACCGGTTCTTTGATTTGTTTCTAGGCCCGAAACAGTGTTTTGAGAAAACACGTGCTTAAGTTTAATCTTGCGAAAGAATTTAAACAGATCATCTTTTGTATCGAATGGTTTATCTGTACATGTAGGTACAAAAGAGAGGCCCTTAGATAAGACTGAGACTTGCGCGTCGGAAGGGTCTTTTTTGGAGAGGTTAATTACCAAGTCCTGCTGTAGCGTGGTGTCCACGGCCTGTGTTCCCGGTCCCCTCTTTGACCGCTTGCTTCTCCGACATCGTTTCTTTTCTTTCGTGGGGCCTTGTTTTGCTTCCGGGCTAAAAAAAAAAACGACAGTGTGCGACGGTAGCTGGAGTCGCTGTCTGTAGGGAATTCGCTCTCAGTGGATGCCTCTGTGTGCGTGTTTCCATGTCCTCCCACTTCTGCGTATCTGCGTCCCCCGATCAGTAGTGCGTCTCTACGTCGGCCTCTCGGTGCTCCTGTTCTTGGGCCTTCCCATGCGTACACCTGGTTGAGCTGGTAGTCCTCTGTGTCTCCCTGATATTTCTTGATCTTTGTTGCTTGTAGAAAGTCTCTATATTTCCCAATGGACTGGTTGATCGTGTCGTCTATGGCTGTGAGATTAGGGCCTAGAATCTCCTTCCAGTACAACCTCATGTTCGCTAATCACAACTTCAACTTCTTTTACTTCCTTCGACACGTGTTCAATGATTAATAACATTACATCTAAAGAACATTAGAAGTTAGGAAGGTTAGGAAGTGCAGCTCAGTTTCCACCTCATTTTGTGGGCAGTGTGCACATAGCCTGTCTTCTCTTGAGACATGTCTGCCTACGGTGGCCTTTCTCAATAGCAAGGCTATGCTCACTGAGTCTGTACATAGTCAAAGCTTTCCTTAAGTTTGGGTCAGTACCAGTGGTCAGGTATTCTGCCACTGTGTACTCTCTGTTTAGGGCCAAATAGCTTTCTAGTTTGGTCTGATTTTTGGTAAATTATTTTCAATGTGTCAAGTTATTATCTTTTTGTTTTGTCATGATTTGGTTGGGTCTAATTGTGTTGCTGTCCTGGGGCTCTTTGGGGTGTGTTTGTGAACAGAGCACCAGGACCAGCTTGCTTAGGGGACTATTCTCCAGGTTTATTTCTCTGTAGGTGATGGATTTGTTATGGAATGTCTCGATCTCGCTCTGGTGTATTTTAGTACGTTGTAGTTTCTTCTACCCCCTTCGGTTGAGTGAGCAGTACCTACGGCCGGTTAGCTCAGTTGGTTAGAGCGTCGTGCTAATAACGCGAAGGTCGCGGGTTCGATACCCGTACTGGCCAGCAAGTTTTTTTTTTTTTTTTTTACTTACTGTGAATGTCTACAGTGTCGCATAACGCTACTGATTGCGTTCTACCATATGCGTTTTAAATTAGTAGTATAACCTTCCGTTGGTGAAACATGTCCACTAGGCCGGTTAGCTCAGTTGGTTAGAGCGTCGTGCTAATAACGCGAAGGTCGCGGGTTCGATACCCGTACTGGCCAGCAAGTTTTTTTTAAACTTTACTGTGAATGTCTACAGTGTCGCATAACTCTATTGATTGGGTTCTACCGTATGCGTTTTAAATTAGTAGTATGAATTTTCGATGGTTATTGTGGAGTGACATTTTATTGTAGGAGTTTTTTTTCATTGTAGGAGTTTTCATTAGTATTTTATTATCCAAGGAAGGGAGGGAGGACAGGTGACTTCATGGACTAAGAGACAGAATGGTGAAGAAACTGATAGACAGGTCCATCAATCATTTGATTAATTAATTATTTACACACACACACATACAGTCTTGTACAGCTAACCTTGTGGGAACACACAATTCAGTCCTATTAAAAATCCTATTTTCCATAACCCTTAACCCTAAACCTAACCTGTTCTCTTACCCTTACTCTAACCTTAACCTGAAGCCAAAAACCTAACCTTAACCCTAAACCTAACCCTAGCTCCTAACCCTAGCCCCTAACCCTAAAACTAACCCTAGCCCCTAACCCTAGCTCCTAACCCTAAAACTAACCCTAGCCCCTAACCCTAAACTTAACCCTAAAACTAACCCTAAACTTAACCCTAGCCCCTAACCCTAAAACTAACCCTACCTCTTAACCCTAAACTTAGCCATAAACCCCCTAGAAATAGCATTTGACCTCTTGGGGACCAACAAAATGTCCCCAGTTGGTCAAATGTTTGTGGACTATTCTTGTGGGGATTTCTGGTGCCCACAAGAATAGTTAAACACGTCCACACAAACACACACACACACACACCTTTCCCCATGCTCACTTGGTCACACATTAACTAGAGAAGGGCACTAAGTACAGAGGGGTAAAGAGCCAGCAAACAGCTGCACCCTCTTTCTCCACTTCTCTTTCTCTCTCTCTCTCTCGCTCTCTCTCACTCTCGCTCTCTCTGGTATATGTAGTACAATGAGGTTGGCTCATTAAAGAAAGACAAAAAGTCTGTCTCCCTCCCTCTCCTTTTCCTTCTCTGACTCCCTTCATCTGTCTTTCCTCTGTAAGTGCTCTATGAGAGGAGAGGAGACTCCTTGGTCACAGAGTGTGGGTGTGAAATGCTTCATAATATTACATTAACTGAAATGTCACAGTCATATATGATAATAACAATATTAAGTGTTGTTATTATCATGGGTGAACGGCCCTAAACATTTTCCCATGGATTGTCAATGGGGTTTGTAAACCAATTCTGGCCACATGTTGACTCAGGACCTGGGAGGGGGGAGGGACGTACACTCTGTAAACAGGAATAGGTTGCATCACCGGTCACTGAGCTGGCAAGCTAAAGTTAGCTAGTTAGTCACAGAATTGTACGTTCAGCCTGTTCATTATTTCAGTCCGAGTTGACATGTCTTACGAAGTCAACATGGCTTAACATAGTTCCTTTCGTTTTTGACCTCGACATTGTTGCTGGATAAATACTTTCATAGCTAACATTCTGGTGCTGCTAGCTAGCTAATGCTAACGGCGCTAGCTAACCTCATATCTGGATGCCTCGCTCTAGTTCCCGAGAGAGCAGCATACTAGTCAACTTTGCTTTCAAACTTTGTAATCATCTGTAAAGTTGTTTTACATGCAATCATACAAGCTAGATATATATTTTGTTGAAAAGCCTGTGGTCATTCATTGGTTGTTTCTTTGGAGCTAGCTAAGCTATCACTAGCTAGCTGGGTGGATAATGTGATGTACAGTAACGTTACAGTCTTACTGAATGACAACAATATAGCCTTGTCACTACTAGTTGATATGTAGTGCAGTAGGTTACAGTACAACATTACTAAATGATAACAATGTAGCCTTGTGACCAGCTAGTAGTTGGTTGATATGGGGTGCAGTAGGTTACAGTACAACATTACTAAATGATAACAATGTAGCCTTGTGACCAGCTAGTAGTTGGTTGATATGGGGTGCAGTAGACTACAGTACAACATTACTAAATGATAACAACGTAGCCTTGTGACCAGCTAGTAGTTGGTTGATATGGGGTGCAGTAGACTACAGTACAACATTACTAAATGATAACAACATAGCCTTGTGACCAGCTAGTAGTTGGTTGATATGGGGTGCAGTAGACTACAGTACAACATTACTAAATGATAACAACATTTACTGTGTTGTGATTGTTTAGTCATAGTTACTGTATTGTGATTGTTTAGTCATAGTTACTGTATTGTGATTGTTTAGTCATAGTTACTGTATTGTGATTGTTTAGTCATAGTTACTGTATTGTGCTTGTTTAGTCATAGTTACTGTATTGTGATTGTTTAGTCATAGTTACTGTATTGTGATTGTTTAGTTATAGTTACTGTATTGTGCTTGTTTAGTCATAGTTACTGTATTGTGCTTGTTTAGTCATAGTTACTGTATTGTGATTGTTTAGTCATAGTTACTGTATTGTGATTGTTTAGTCATAGTTACTGTATTGTGATTGTTTAGTCATAGTTACTGTATTGTGATTGTTTAGTCATAGTTACTGTATTGTGATTGTTTAGTCATAGTTACTGTATTGTGATTGTTTAGTTATAGTTACTGTATTGTGCTTGTTTAGTCATAGTTACTGTATTGTGCTTGTTTAGTCATAGTTACTGTATTGTGATTGTTTAGTCATAGTTACTGTATTGTGATTGTTTAGTCATAGTTACTGTATTGTGATTGTTTAGTCATAGTTACTGTATTGTGATTGTTTAGTTATAGTTACTGTATTGTGCTTGTTTAGTCATAGTTACTGTATTGTGATTGTTTAGTCATAGTTACTGTATTGTGATTGTTTAGTCATAGTTACTGTATTGTGATTGTTTAGTCATAGTTACTGTATTGTGATTGTTTAGTCATAGTTACTGTATTGTGATTGTTTAGTTATAGTTACTGTATTGTGATTGTTTAGTCATAGTTACTGTATTGTGATTGTTTAGTCATAGTTACTGTATTGTGCTTGTTTAGTCATAGTTACTGTATTGTGATTGTTTAGTCATAGTTACTGTATTGTGATTGTTTAGTCATAGTTACTGTATTGTGATTGTTTAGTCATAGTTACTGTATTGTGATTGTTTAGTCATAGTTACTGTATTGTGATTGTTTAGTCATAGTTACTGTATTGTGATTGTTTAGTCATAGTTACTGTATTGTGATTGTTTAGTCATAGTTACTGTATTGTGATTGTTTAGTCATAGTTACTGTATTGTGATTGTTTAGTCATAGTTACTGTATTGTGATAGTTTAGTCATAGTTACTGTATTGTGATTGTTTAGTCATAGTTACTGTATTGTGATTGTTTAGTCATAGTTACTGTATTGTGATTGTTTAGTCATAGTTACTGTATTGTGATTGTTTAGTGTTTTATTCACTAAATCAAGTAGTGCCCCAAGGAGGGATCGAACTCTGTCTCAAAAGCAGCAGAAAAGGTCAAATAAGGTCACAAAAATTTCTGTTACGGATATTCAGAACTGTCTGTGGTGAACTGGGCTGGATATGTTTACGTTCTCTGCCCTCTAATGGTGGAATGTAGACATTGGAAAATAACCCCGTCCAGATTCATATAAAGTTGTAAGCCCCTTCTATTGCCCGTGTGTTACGCCAGGCCGGTTAGCTCAGTTGGTTAGAGCGTCGTGCTAATAACGCGAAGGTCGCGGGTTCGATACCCGTACTGGCCAGGAAGTTGTTTTACTATGAAAGTCTACATACACTGTTTCAGAACTCTGTTGATTGGGTTCTACTATATGGTTTTTAAATTAGGAATATGAATTGTCAATTGTTGTTTTATTGTGGAGTGACATTTTAATGTTTTTTTCAAACTCATTGTAGGAGTTTTCATTAGTCTTTTATGTATTTATTGCACCTTTATTTAACCAGGTGGCCAGTTGAGAACAAGTTCTCATTTACAACTGCGACCTGGCCAAGATAAAGCAAAGCAGTGCGACACAAACAACAACACAGAGTTACACATGGTATAAACAAAACATACAGTCAATAACACAATAGAAAAGTCTATATGCAGTGGGTGCAAATGAAGTAAGATTAGGGAGGTAAGGCAATAAATAGGCCATAGTGGCAAAATAAATTACAATTTAGCAATTAAACACTGGAGTGATAGATGTGCAGAAGATGGATGTGCAAGTAGAGATACTGGGGTGCAAAGGAGCAAAAATAAATAAATAACAGTATGGGGATGAGGTAGTTGGATGTGTTATTTACAGATGGGCTATGTACAGGTGTAGTGATCTGTGAGCTGCTCTGACATCTGGTACTTAAAGTTAGTGAGGGAGATATGAGTCTCCAGCTTCAGAGATTTTTGCAATTCGTTCCAGTAATTGGCAGCAGAGAACTGGAAGGAGAGGCGGCCAAAGGAAGAATTGGCTTTGGGGGTGACCAGTGAGATATACCTGCTGGAGCGCGTTCTACAGGTGGGTGCTGCTATGGTGACCAGTGAGCTGAGATAAGGCGGGGCTTTACCTAGCAAAGACATTAGTATTTTATTATCCAAGGAAGGGAGGGAGGACAGGGGACTTCATGGACTAAGAGACAGAGAGACAGAATGGTGAAGAAACAGATAGACATTTGATTAATCAATCATTTGATTAATTCATTATTTACACACACACACACACACCCTACTCTTCAGGTATGTGCAGTTTGGCTGCAGTATATTTGAAAGTAACTTGTTGCTTTCCTTTTCTCCTGGCCAGACTGTGTCTGTGCGTCCCAAATGGCACCCGGCACTCAATAGGGCCCTGGTCAACAGTAGTGCACTATACAGGGCATGTACAGGGATACCATTTGGGACGAAGGCTGTGAGTCTATTATTAACACAGCATGTGTTCTGTTGTCTGAAACACATTCTGTGCTTTGGACAGGATTATTCTGCCTGTGTGTGTGTGTGTGTCAGGCTGTAAAGTTGAGGGGAAACTGGCATTTATAAGAGTGCAATTTCACGGCAAAGGACAGCCGTTAACACGCAAGGTTTAGTGATAATCAGAACCTTACCTTGGACATTCTTCTGTATGGAGGACCAGGCCTGGGTCTGGCAGGGAGAGAGAATGACAGAGACTGGTGTTGTATGGAGGACCAGGCCTGGGTCTGGCAGGGAGAGAGAATGACAGAGACTGGTGTTGTATGGAGGACCAGGCCTGGGTCTGGCAGGGAGAGAGAATGACAGAGACTGGTGTTGTATGGAGGACCAGGCCTGGGTCTGGCAGGGAGAGAGAATGACAGAGACTGGTGTTGTATGGAGGACCAGGCCTGGGTCTGGCAGGCAGGGAGAGAGAGAGAATGACAGAGACTGGTGTTGTATGGAGGACCAGGCCTGGGTCTGGCAGGGAGAGAGAATGACAGAGACTGGTGTTGTATGGAGGACCAGGCCTGGGTCTGGCAGGGAGAGAGAATGACAGAGACTGGTGTTGTATGGAGGACCAGGCCTGGGTCTGGCAGGGAGAGAGAATGACAGAGACTGGTGTAGATCAGACCTGAGATATACTGAAGTTTCAATGGATGGGGATGTGTGTTGTGAGTTTGAGTGTATATGTGGACGGAGGTTTCTCTCTCTCTCTCCCGTTGTCTGTTACTACATTGTATCCAGCTGTCCAGTGTTGTGCTCCAGCACCTGCGTCCCTCCCTGGCCCCAGAACCAGTTTGACCCCTAGGCGACCTGGAAGTAGTCCAGACCCCCAATGGAGGGGCAGAATAAAAGGTCAGTCCCACTACGCTTCCTGCCAACGGCACCATGTGTGTGTGTGTGGCCAGTTGGTTAGTGAGAGGGGGCGGTTGTTTGGTGGACACCTGCCGGTAGATCAGGTTATCTACCTACGTCACAAGCAAACTAACAGCTTGATGGACGCTCTGTCTCTAGACACTAAGAGCAGTCTGTAACTCTCATTGGGATTAACTGAGGTTTGGCTCTCAGAGAGCAGAGAGAGACAGAGAGAGACAGAGGAAGAGGGAAAAGAGAAAGAGGAGGGTAAAGAAATGGAGAGACAGAGAGAGAGGGAGGGAGACAAGAGAGATAGAGGGAGACAGGAGAGAGAGAGAGGGAAAGGGAGAGAGAGAGAGAGAGAGAGAGAGAGAGAGGGAGACAGGAGAGGGAGAGAGAGAGAGGGAGGGAGAGAGAGAGAGAGAAAGGGAGAGAGAGAGGGAGATAGGGAAAGGGAGAGAGAGAGACAGAGAGAGAGGGAGATAGGAGAGAGAGATGGCCGATGAGGTGACTTCTCTTTCTGTGGTCCTCTCTCTCCCCTGTGATAGTCCACACACCAGATGCCCACTTTGGCAGAGCACGGCAAGGGGCTGACACACACACTCTCTCTCACACACACACTATCTCTCACACACACACACATGGAGTGAGGAGTGGGCACGCACACATACACAGTGTATGAACACGCAGGCAGACACACACACACGCAGGGCTGTAAAAGAGCACTGGTCCATCTGCCATCTCTCTGGCACTCAGGACATCGGGGGTCTCAGAGCAGCTATAGAGCCTCACTTGGACAGACTGTGAACAGTGTGAGTGTGTCAGAGAGGCTGGTGGGAGGAGCGATAGGAGGATGGGCTCCTCCTCCTCTGTGGTTTCCAGTCAGAGTTGGTGTGCAGCTGAAAGGACAGCAGTGGGGTGGAGTCATGGTGCGTTTCCACAGAGGATTTCCCCGGTGTTTTACCAGAAACACTCAGACCTCAGTGTTTCCACCTCCACAGTCCGGCTGCTGGGACTCACCGGACCCATCGATGGGCAAGAATGACGAAATACAATTACAAAATACCATCAAGATCAATGTATCAAAATAAACTACAGAATACGTATATTTTTAAATACAGAAATACATTTGCAAGTAGCTGAACAGCAACAGCATTTTCAGTAACGGTTACAGAAACGTTTTACTACGGCTGTGATATGTTGTGGTTTATCTACCTTTAGTTGAATGCGCTGACTGTAAAGGCCAAACGAAACGTGAACGAGCGGGTACACGCTGGAATTAGAATGACAGAAAACAGACGGGCTGCGAGTGTCAACGCCGTCAAAAGCGTCATGCGCTTCAAATTAGGGAGCAAGTCTATTTTCCTCGCGTCTACGTAAAAAGGAACATACCAAAATGAACTGCAAAGCACACTGGGTATTATTATTGGCCTTGTTTCAGGGCGGATAATATTATGTATGCTCATTAGAATAATACTCTCCATCGTCATTAGAAGAATACTCAGCATCCTAATTAGAATAATACTCTGCATGCTCATTTGAATCATACTCAGCATCCTCATTAGAATACTAATATGCGTCCTCATTAGAATCATACTCAGCATCCTCATTAGAATAATACTCTGCATGCTCATTAGAATAATACTCATCATCCTCATTAGAATCGTACTCTGCATGCTCATTAGAATAATACTCAGCATCCTCATTAGAATAATACTCATCATCCTCATTAGAATCGTACTCTGCATGCCCATTAGAATAATACTCAGCATCCTCATTAGAATAATACTCAGCATCCTCATTAGAATCGTACTCTGCATCCTCATTAGAATAATACTCAGCATCCTCATTAGAATAATACTCAGCATCCTCATTAGAATAATACTCAGCATCCTCATTAGAATAATACTCGGCATCCTCATTAGAATAATACTCAGCATGCTTTGCAATTGTTCATTTTTACATATACATATATATTTAGTTCATTTAGCAGATGCTCTTATCACACCATAGTGCCATCAGACTTCTGATACCAATGCAGGGTGAAAGGGGACCACAAAATAGTGAACCGCTTTAAAAAAGTGGTATAGAAAAGTACAAAATCGAAATTACAGCTCTCGAAAGTATCTTGTTACAAAATCCATTTGAGTGTAGTTCAGCCTAGTGTAATACAAGTTACAAAATACTCAGAAGAAATTGAAATACATACAGTATCTTGTGTGTTACACCAATATACTATTGTCACTGACTGTATAACAAACTGTTGGTAAGGGAGTTTTAACTGTTGGTAAGGGAGTTTTAACTGATGGTGAGGGAGTTTTAACTGTTGGTAAGGGAGTTTTAACTGATGGTGAGGGAGTTTTAACTGTTGGTAAGGGAGTTTTTACTGATGGTAAGGGAGTTTTAACTGTTGGTAAGGGAGTTTTAACTGATGGTGAGGGAGTTTAACTTAAACTGTTGGTAAGGGTGTTTTAACTGTTGGTGAGGGAGTTTTAACTGTTGGTGAGGGAGTTTTAACTGATGTGAGGGAGTTTTAACTTTTGGTGAGGGAGTTTTAACTGTTGGTGAGGGAGTTTTAACTGTTGGTAAGGGAGTTTTAACTGATGTGAGGGAGTTGTAACTGTTGGTGAGGGAGTTTTAACTGTTGGTGAGGGAATTTTAACTGTTGGTAAGGGAGTTTTAACTGTTGGTGAGGGAGTTTTAACTGTTGGTGAGGGAGATTTAACTGATGGTGAGGGAGTTTTAACTGTTGGTGAGGGAGTTTTAACTGATGTGAGGGAGTTTTAACTGTTGGTGAGGGAGTTTTAACTGTTGGTGAGGAAGTAGTTTTAACTGTTGGTGAGGGAGATTTAACTGTTGGTGAGGGAGTTCTAACTGATGGCGAGGGAGTTTTAACTGTTGGTGAGGGAGTTTTAACTGATGGTGAGGGAGTTTTAACTGTTGGTGAGGGAGATTTAACTGTTGGTGAGGGAGTTTTAACTGATGGTGAGGGAGTTTTAACTGTTGGTGAGGGAGTTTTAACTGTTGGTGAGGGAGTTTTAACTGTTGGTGAGGGAGTTTTAACTGTTGGTGAGGGAGTTTTAACTGTTGGTGAGGGAGATTTAACTGTTGGTGAGGGAGTTTTAACTGATGGTGAGGGAGTTTTAACTGTTGGTGAGGGAGTTTTAACTGATGGTGAGGAAGTAGTTTTAACTGTTGGTGAGGGAGTTTTAACTGTTGTTGAGGAAGTAGTTTTAATTGATTCAAGCCTGTATAGCGGTCGTAAACGTCAGTAAGTTTTCAGTTTTCAGTGTCATAAACCAGACTGAAGATCTGAAGACTGAAGACTGACTGAGAGAGAGCGAGAGAGAGCGGGAGGGAGAGAGAGCCAGGATCAGAGGGAGAGAGAGAGAGAGAGAGAGAGAGAGAAAAAGAGGGGGATGGAGGGAGGGAGAGAGAGATAGAGAGGGAGAGAGGAAGAGAGAGGATGAGAGGGAGAGAGAGAGAAAGAAAGTGAGAGAGCGAGAGAGAGAGAGAGAGAGAGAGAGAGAGAGAGACAGAGAGAGAGAGAGAGAGAGAGAGAGAGAGAGAGAGAGAGAGAGAGAGAGAGAGAGACAGAGAGAGAGAGAGACAGAGAGAGAGAGAGAGAGAGAGAGAGAGAGAGAGAGAGAGAGAGAGAGAGAGAGAGAGAGAGAGAGAGAGAGAGAGAGAGAGACAGAGACAGAGACAGAGACAGAGAGAGAGAGAGAGAGAGAGAGAGAGAGAGAGAGAGAGAGAGAAAATGTAGAAAATGCAGTAGAAAATGTTAACAGTATATTTGACTTCTCAGTTTCCTATCTAATCTACAAATTTCAAACAGAAAACCGAAATAAATGAACAACAATGACAAACGGTTTGATGAAGAATGCCAAAACCTTAGACAGAAATTGAGAAACCTTTCCAACCAAAAAGATTTTCCCAGAAAACCTGAGTCTACGCCTTCACTATGGTGAATCGCGAAAACAATACAGAAATACACTACGGAAAAAGAAGGAACAGCACGTCAGAAATCAGCTCAATGTAATTGAAGAATCCATAGACTCTAACCACTTCTGGGAAAACTCTAAACAAACAACAACACGAAGAGTTATCTATCCAAAATGGAGATGTATGGGTAAACCACTTCTCCAATCTTTTGGCCCTATAACAAAGAACAAACAGCAAACACATATACATGATATTATGAAAATCTTAGAATCAACTATTAACGACTACCAAAACACACTGGACTCTCCAATTACCTTGAATGAACTACAGGACCAAATACAAACCCTCCAACCCAAAAAGGCCTGTGGTGATGATGGTATCCTCAATGAAATGATCAAATATACAGACAACAAATTCCAATTGGCTATACTTAAACTCTTTAACATCATCCTCAGCTCTGGCATCTACCCCAATATTTGGAACCAAGGACTGATCACCCCAATCCACAAAAGTGGAGACAAATTTGACCCCAATAACTACCGTGGGATATGCGTCAACAGCAACCTTTGGAAAATCCTCTGTATTATCATTAACAGAAGACTCGTACATTTCCTCAGTGAAAACAATGTACTGAGCGGGTGCTAGAACAGTCTGCAGCACCCGGCCTCACCCTACTAGAACAGTCTGCAGCACCCGGCCTCACCCTACTAGAACAGTCTGCAGCACCCGGCCTCATCCTACTAGAACAGTCTGCAGCACCCGGCCTCACCCTACTAGAACAGTCTGCAGCACCCGGCCTCACCCTACTAGAACAGTCTGCAGCACCCGGCCTCACCCTACTAGAACAGTCTGCAGTACACGGCCTCACCCTACTAGAACAGTCTGCAGCACCCGGCCTCACCCTACTAGAACAGTCTGCAGCACACGGCCTCACCCTACTAGAACAGTCTGCAGCACACGGCCTCACCCTACTAGAACAGTCTGCAGCACACGGCCTCACCCTAGTAGAACAGTCTGCAGCACACGGCCTCACCCTACTAGAACAGTCTGCAGCACCCGGCCTCACCCTACTAGAACAGTCTGCAGCACCCGGCCTCACCCTACTAGAACAGTCTGCAGCACCCGGCCTCACCCTACTAGAACAGTCTGCAGCACCCGGCCTCACCCTACTAGAACAGTCTGCAGCACCCGGCCTCACCCTACTAGTACAGTCAGCAGCACACGGCCTCACCCTACTAGAACAGTCTGCAGCACACGGCCTCACCCTACTAGAACAGTCTGCAGCACCCGGCCTCACCCTACTAGAACAGTCTGCAGCACACGGCCTCACCCTACTAGAACAGTCTGCAGCACCCGGCCTCACCCTACTAGAACAGTCTGCAGCACCCGGCCTCACCCTACTAGAACAGTCTGCAGCACCCGGCCTCACCCTACTAGAACAGTCTGCAGCACCCGGCCTCACCCTACTAGAACAGTCTGCAGCACCCGGCCTCACCCTACTAGAACAGTCTGCAGCACCCGGCCTCACCCTACTAGAACAGTCTGCAGCACCCGGCCTCACCCTACTAGAACAGTCTGCAGCACCCGGCCTCACCCTACTAGAACAGTCTGCAGCACCCGGCCTCACCCTACTAGAACAGTCTGCAGCACCCGGCCTCACCCTACTAGAACAGTCTGCAGCACCCGGCCTCACCCTACTAGAACAGTCTGCAGCACCCGGCCTCACCCTACTAGAACAGTCTGCAGCACCCGGCCTCACCCTACTAGAACAGTCTGCAGCACCCGGCCTCACCCTACTAGAACAGTCTGCAGCACCCGGCCTCACCCTACTAGAACAGTCTGCAGCACCCGGCCTCACCCTACTAGAACAGTCTGCAGCACCCGGCCTCACCCTAGTAGAACAGTCTGCAGCACCCGGCCTCACCCTACTAGAACAGTCTGCAGCACCCGGCCTCACCCTACTAGAACAGTCTGCAGCACCCGGCCTCACCCTACTAGAACAGTCTGCAGCACCCGGCCTCACCCTACTAGAACAGTCTGCAGCACCCGGCCTCACCCTACTAGTACAGTCTGCAGCACCCGGTCTCACCCTACTAGAATCTGAAGTCAAATGTCTACTGTTTGCTGATGATCTGGTGCTTCTGTCCCCAACCAAGGAGGGCCTACAGCAGCACCTAGATATTCTGCACAGATTCTGCCAGACCTGGGCCCGGACAGTAAATCTCAGTAAGACCAAAATAATGGTGTTCCAAAAAAGGTCCAGTCGCCAGGACCACAAATACAAATTCCATCTAGACACCGTTTCCCTAGAGCCCACAAAAAAACTATACATACCTTTGCCTAAACATCAGCGCCACAAGTAACTTCCACAAAGCTGTGAATGATCTGAGAGACAAGGCAAGAAGGGCCTTCTATGTCATCAAAAGGAACATAAAATTCGACATACCAATTAGGATCTGGCTAAAAATACTTGAATCAGTCATAGAGCCCATTGCCCTTTATGGTTGTGAGGTCTGGGGTCCGCTCACCAACCAAGAATTCACAAAATGGGACAAACACAAAAATGAGCTTCTGCATGCAGACTTCTGCAAAAATATCCTCCGTGTATAACATTAAACACCAAATAATGCATGCTGAGCAGAGTTAGGCCGATACCCACTAATTATCAAAATCCAGAAAAGAGACGTTAAATTCTACAACCACCTAAAAGGAAGCGATTCCCAAACTTTCCATAACAAAGCCATCACCTACAGAGAGATGAACCTGGAGAAGAGTCCCCTAAGCAAGCTGGTCCTGGGACTCAAACTCACTAGCGCAAAATTTCAATTGGCTATATTAAAACTGTTTAATTTGATCCTGAGTGTAGGTTATTTCTCTGACATCTGGAATCAAGGACTCATAACCCCAATCTTTAAGAACGGAGACAAATTTGACCCTATCAATTACAGAGGCATTTGTGTGAACAGTAATCTGGGGAAGGTTTTCTGTAGTATTATAAATGTAAGAGTTCTAAACTTCCTTAATAAGCACAATGTCTTGAGTAAAAGCCAAATTGAATTTATACCAAAACATCGCACAACTGATCATATTTACACCCTACACCCCCTGATAGATAAACATGTTAACCAAAATAATACCAAAATATACGCTTGCTTTATCGACTTCCAAAAAGCATTTGATTCTATTTGGTGTACAGGAATGTTCTACTAAGTTATTGAAAGTGGTGTAGGGGGTAAAACATATGACATAATTAAATCAATGTATACTGGCAATACATGCAGCATTAAAATTGGCAAGAAAAGAACACAATTATTTAACCAGGGGCGGGGCCTTCGCCAGGGTTGCAATCTGAGCCCTGCACTCTTCAATATTTACATCAACAAATTGGCCACTATTCTAGAAAAATCCTCAGCCCCTGGTGTTAGTCTCCACAATTCAGAGGTTAAATGCCTGCTCTTCGCAGATGACCTATGCCTGCTGTTACCCACAGCACATGGCCTACAGCAGAGCCTGGACCTGCTAGAGCAGTACTGCCAGACCTGGGCCCTGGCAGTAAACCCCAAAAAGACAAAAATAATGATTTTCCAGAGAAGATCCAGATCTCAGGGATTCAGACCAAAGTTCTCAATTGGTACAAAATATATAGAATACTGCACACACTACAATTACTGATGTTTAAAAATAAGCTCAACTGGACACCTTAATGATGCAGTGAATGACCTGAGCGAGAAAGCACGCCATTAAAAAACAAATTCAAAATGAAATACCTATAGAAATGTGGCTAAAACTAATTGAATGTGTCATTGAACCAATTGCACTTTATGGCAGCGAGGTGTGGGGTCCACTTGCAAAACTAGATTTCATCAAATGGGACAAACACCCCATTGAAACCCTGCATGCAGAGTTCTGTACGATTCTCCTACATGTCCAGAGGAAAACTACAAACAATGCACGCAGGGCAGAATTAGGCCAATATCCACTAATAATAAAAACTCTAAAAAGAGCAATTAAGTTTTGGAAACATCTAAAATACAGTGACCCCCTCTCATATCACTACCAAGCCCTGCAATACCAAGAGCTGAGCAAAAAAAAGAGACCCCTCATCCAGCTGGTCTTGGGGCTGAGTTCACAAACCTGTTCTACTAACACACTGAAGCATCAGGACCAGAACATCCAATCAATCAGGATAAACCAAATTACAACACAGTCAAAACAAAACTACATTGCTTATTGGGAAACACAAGCACAAACCACAAAGCAAAATGCAGTGCTATCTGGCCCTAAATCGACAGTACACCGTGGCTAACTATTTGACCATGGTTACTGATCAAAACCTTAGAAAAACCTTGACAAAGTACAGGCTCAGTGAGCACAGCCTTGCCTTTGAGAAGGGTAGACACAGGAAAACCTGGCTCCCTGTAGAGGAAAGGCTGTGCAACCACTGCACAACAGCAGAACCTGAGACGGAGCTGCATTTCGTGACAAAATGTCAAAAATATAAAACAATTAGAGAGTGTCATTTTCCCAAATGTGAAACCCTTATTCAAGGTTTCAAAGACCTCTCTGATGAGGATAGGCTACCAGTCCTGTTGGGGGAGGACGCAGAGAGCTGTGGGTTGGCAGCGCACTACATTGCTGCCTGCCATAAGATGAGGGACAGTGTCTGACAGACCAACCAACCTGCACATGTCCTCTACTGTATGCTTATGGTTATTGTTGAATGTATGGTTATTTTGACCCTTGGGTATTGTTGTTACTGTTGTCCCGTTGACAATTTTGATTCTTATTATTTTAATACTGTAAATATCCATGCCAATAAAGCACATTGAATTGAATTGAATTGAGAGAGAGAGAGAGAGAGAGATTAGAGAGGGAGAGAGAGAGAGAAAAAGAGAGAGAAACCAATAATTCACAAAATGGGACAAGCACCAAATTGAGACACCAAATCATGAGAAATCAAAAAGATAATTACTTGACAAGAATTAATTAAAAAACAGAGCAAACTAGAATGCTATTTGGCCCTAAACAGAGAGTACACAGTGGCAGAATAGCTGACCACTGTGACTGACCCAAACTTAAAGAAAGCTTTGACTATGTACAGACTCAGTGAGCATAGCCTTGCTATTGAGAAAGGCCGCGGTAGGCAGACCTGGCTCTCAAGAGAAGACAGGCTATGTGCTCACTGCCCACAAAATGAGGTGGAAACTGAGCTGCACTTCCTATCCTCCTGCCGAATGTTTGACCATATTAGAGAGACATATTTCCCTCAGATTACACAGACCCACAAAGAATTCGAAAACAAATCCAATTTTGATAAACTCCCATATCTACTGGGTGAAATACCACAGTGTGACATCACAGCAGCAAGATTTGTGACCTGTTGCTACAAGAAAAGGGCAACCAGTGAATAACAAACACCATTGTAAATACAACCCATATTTATGTTTATTTATTTTCCCTTTTGTACTTTAACCATTTGTACATTGTTAAAACACTGTATAGATACATAATATGACATTTGTAATGTCTTTATTCTTTTGGAACTTCTTTGAGTGTTATGTTTACTGTTCATTTTTATTGTTTATTTAACTTTTGTATATTATCTACTTCATTTGCTTTGGCAATGTAAACATATGTTTCCCATGACAATAAAGCCCCTTGAATTGAATTGAGAGAGAGAGAGAGGAAGGGAGAGAGAACATCCACTCAGCAACCCTAAACAGCGACTCTGAGAGTAGGATAAGGAAAGAGTGGGACGGTGAGTGGTTGTGAGAGAGAAATGGTTTTCCATACAGGGAATCGTACCCATCTGGTCCTTAGCTCTTATCCAGGGCTTTACACAGTGGGTAGTGGTGGTACCCTGTCTACAGTCACCTAACACACACACACACACACACACACACACTCAGAGCATCCCATGTCCTTAAACTACCAGAAGGGTTGTCACCGCCTGACAGAGAGGGATCATCAGCTTTTGGACATTGTGTGTAAATGTGTAAATGTGTGTTTGAATCTCCGACTCAATGTGTCCTTGAGGAACACTGAACCCTAATTGCTCCAGCAAGTCCCTCTGGATATGACAGTCTGGTAGATGAGTGTCTCTCCCTGCATACAGCTGTCTCTGGATATGACAGTCTGGTAGATGAGTGTCTTTCCCTGCATACAGCTGTCTCTGGATATGACAGTCTGGTAGATGAGTGTCTTTCCCTGCATACAGCTGTCTCTGGATATGACAGTCTGGTAGAGGAGTGTCTTTCCCTGCATACAGCTGTCTCTGGATATGAGAGTCTGGTAGATGAGTGTCTTTCCCTGCATACAGCTGTCTCTGGATATGAGAGTCTGGTAGATGAGTGTCTTTCCCTGCATACAGCTGTCTCTGGATATGAGAGTCTGGTAGATGAGAGTCTTTCCCTGCATACAGCTGTCTCTGGATATGAGAGTCTGGTAGATGAGTGTCTTTCCCTGCATACAGCTGTCTCTGGATATGACAGTCTGGTAGATGAGTGTCTTTCCCTGCATACAGCTGTCTCTGGATATGAGAGTCTGGTAGATGAGTGTCTCTCCCTGCATACAGCTGTCTCTGGATATGAGAGTCTGGTAGATGTGTGTCTTTCCCTGCATACAGCTGTCTCTGGATATGAGAGTCTGGTAGATGAGTGTCTTTCCCTGCATACAGCTGTCTCTGGATATGAGAGTCTGGTAGAGGAGTGTCTTTCCCTGCATACAGCTGTCTCTGGATATGAGAGTCTGGTAGATGAGTGTCTTTCCCTGCATACAGCTTTCTCTGGATATGACAGTCTGGTAGAGGAGTGTCTTTCCCTGCATACAGCTGTCTCTGGATATGAGAGTCTGGTAGATGTGTGTCTTTCCCTGCATACAGCTGTCTCTGGATATGAGAGTCTGGTAGATGAGTGTCTTTCCCTGCATACAGCTGTCTCTGGATATGAGAGTCTGGTAGATGAGTGTCTCTCCCTGCATACAGCTGTCTCTGGATATGAGAGTCTGGTAGATGAGTGTCTTTCCCTGCATACAGCTGTCTCTGGATATGACAGTCTGGTAGATGAGTGTCTCTCCCTGCATACAGCTGTCTCTGGATATGAGAGTCTGGTAGATGTGTGTCTTTCCCTGCATACAGCTGTCTCTGGATATGAGAGTCTGGTAGATGAGTGTCTTTCCCTGCATACAGCTTTCTCTGGATATGACAGTCTGGTAGAGGAGTGTCTTTCCCTGCATACAGCTGTCTCTGGATATGACAGTCTGGTAGAGGAGTGTCTTTCCCTGCATACAGCTGTCTCTGGATATGAGAGTCTGGTAGATGTGTGTCTTTCCCTGCATACAGCTGTCTCTGGATATGAGAGTCTGGTAGATGAGTGTCTTTCCCTGCATACAGCTGTCTCTGGATATGAGAGTCTGGTAGATGAGTGTCTTTCCCTGCATACAGCTGTCTCTGGATATGAGAGTCTGGTAGATGAGTGTCTTTCCCTGCATACAGCTGTCTCTGGATATGACAGTCTGGTAGAGGAGTGTCTTTCCCTGCATACAGCTGTCTCTGGATATGACAGTCTGGTAGAGGAGTGTCTTTCCCTGCATACAGCTGTCTCTGGATATGAGAGTCTGGTAGATGAGTGTCTTGCCCTGCATTTCTCCATTTACTCATTGAATTCCTTTTGAAGTTTTCAGCAGCTCGCAGGCAGACAAATATGAATGAACGAGAGAGTATGTGTTTTGTCTCTCTCTCTCTCTCTCTCTCTCTCTCTCTCTCTTTACATCTCCCTCTCTCTCTCCCTCTCTCTCTCTCTTCTCTTTCCAAAAACTAGAATTACCCACAGAGTCATGACCTTTCAGAGAAACAGGAAAACAAATTTAGCAGGAATTGTCACCCAATATACTAATGAATCCAGTAATATAGTCAGACATGTTTGTAATTCTCCTCGTGTTAGATGATAGGCAGTTGAGGTCGGTCTCTCTCCTATCTCTCTATCTCTCTCTCTATCTCTCTGTCTCCCTCTATCTCCAGAGCTCTGCTACAGTGATCCCCTCTAATCCGCTCCACGGTTTGGAGGAAGTTGTGAAACAGCTACAACGTTCCTTTATGATCTTCTCTCCTTCTCTACTTCCTCTCTCCCTCCTCCCCTCTCTCCCTCCTCCCCTCTCTCCCTCCTCTCTCTCTCCCTCCTTCCTCTCTCCTTCCTCCCCTCTCTCCCTCCTCCCCTCTCTCCCTCCTCTCTCTCTCCCTCCTTCCTCTCTCCCTCTCTCCCTCTTCTCTCCCTCTCTCCCTCTCTCCTTCCTTCCTCCCTCCTCTCTCCCTCTCTCCTTCCTTCCTCTCTCTCTCTCTCCCTTCTCTCCCTCTCTCCCTCCTCCCCTCTCTCTCTCTCTCCCTCTTCTCTCCCTCTCTCCCTCTCTCCCTCCTCTCTCCCTCTCTCCTTCCTTCCTCCCTCCTCTCTCCCTCCCTCTCTCCTTCCTCTCTCCCTCTCTCTCCCTTCTCTCCCTCTCTCCCTCCTCTATCCCTCTCCCCCTCTCTCAGCCCATCAATCCTCAATATCATCCCACTCACTAACTGTGAACACACACACACAAATACACATACATTCAGAAATACCCACAAGGGTCATAAGGGGAGATGTGTCTGCATTGAACAAAAACTGCCTTCTCATATCTCTTGTTGTGTAGAGGGAGTTATTGTTGAACATTATATTATTGAGATGTGTAAGGATTTGCAGAGAGAAATTGTTTTTGACTAGATGAACGAGGGCTCCCAAGTGGCGCAGCGGTCTAAGGCATCTCAGTGCTTGAGGTGTCACCACAGACACCCTGGTTTGAATCCAGGCTGTATCACAACCAGCTGTGATTGGGAGTCCCATCGGGCGGAGCACAATTGGCCCAGCGTCGTCTGAGGTTGGCCGTCGTTGCAAAATAAGAATTTGTTTTTAACTCGTTAAATAAAGGTTGATTTAAGATCCTTTATTCTTAATGTGAAATGAATCCATTTAGCGTCTTCTATTTTCAGTCCGTTTCACAGTTGGAACTTTTTGCAAAGGGTGTGTGGTTGTTGTCTGGTTGCGATATCACTGTGACTCTGCAGATAACGGTGAACAACAGTCATTTAGGACTTAAAGGATCTCTGCAGCTGTGTTGTCTGTGTGGGTTTGTGGCCCTGGCACCACACCTCTCGCTGTTCTCTCTAAGAGTCATGTCGCTGCTTGCTGCTGCTCACTCAGGGGCTTCTACACTTTGTTTGTGTGTGGAAGCTAATGGGACTCAGACATTACCCAGCACACATTTAACACCTTGTCTGGAGAATATCATACATGAGCCATCCAGTGTGTGTGTGTGTGTGTGTGTGTGTGTGTGTGTGTGTGTGTGTGTGTGTGTGTGTGTGTGTGTGTGTGTGTGTGTGTGTGTGTGTGTGTGTGTGTGTCGAAGCATAGATAAATGATCATATCTTTAAAGGGGAGAAGGGGTCTGTAATGAAAAGGGCCGTATGCATCTCATTATCTATTCATTAACATCATTACCCAGCGTCCTTTGTGATGATGACACCAGGATGTGTTAACCTGTAGTATGTGTCCTTGTCTGTGGGGTGTGTGTGTATCTATGTGTGTGCGTGTGTGTGTGTGTGTGTGTGTGTGAGTCATGCAGGGCGGCCGTGACGTTTATAGTGTAACTGAAATGTCAGAAAATACTCTGCCTTTTCACTGTCTCTCTCGCTCTCTCTCCTCTCTCTCTCTTTTTCTTTCTCTCTCTCCTCTGTCTCTCTCTTTGTCTCTATCTCTGGTTCTCTCTGTCTATCTATCTGTCTCTCTCCGTCTCTCTGTCTCTCTGTCTCTCCTCTCTGTCTCTCTGTCTCTCCCCTCCCTCTGTCTCTCTCCTCTCTCTCTCTCTGTCTCTCTCTCTCTCTCTCTGTCTCTCTCCTCTCTGTCTCTCTCTCCTCTCTCTCTCTGTCTCTCAATTCAATTCAATTCAATTCAATTCAAGGGGCTTTATTGGCATGGGAAACATGTGTTAACATTGCCAAAGCAAGTGAGGTAGATATTATACAAAAGTGAAATAAACAATATAAATTAACAGTAAACATTACACATACAGAAGTTTCAAAACAATAAAGACATTACAAATGTTATATTATATATATACAGTGTTGTAACAATGTACAAATGGTTAAAGCACACAAGTTAAAATAAATAAGCATAAATATGGGTTGTATTTACAATGGTGTTTGTTCTTCACTGGTTGCCCTTTTCTTGTGGCAACAGGTCACAAATCTTGCTGCTGTGATGGCACACTGTGGAATTTCTCCCAGTAGATATGGGAGTTTATCAAAATTGGATTTGTTTTCAAATTCTTTGTGGATCTGTGTAATCTGAGGGAAATATGTCTCTCTAATATGGTCATACATTGGGCAGGAGGTTAGGAAGTGCAGCTCAGTTTCCACCTCATTTTGTGGGCAGTGTGCACATAGCCTGTCTTCTCTTGAGAGCCATGTCTGCCTACGGCGGCCTTTCTCAATAGCAAGGCTATGCTCACTGAGTCTGTACATAGTCAAAGCTTTCCTTAAGTTTGGGTCAGTCACAGTGGTCAGGTATTCTGCCACTGTGTACTCTCTGTTTAGGGCCAAATAGCATTCTAGTTTGCTCTGTTTTTTTGTTAATTCTTTCCAATGTGTCAAGTAATTATCTTTTTGTTTTCTCATGATTTGGTTGGGTCTAATTGTGCTGTTGTCCTGGGGCTCTGTGGGGTGTGTTTGTGTTTGTGAACAGAGCCCTAGGACCAGCTTGCTTAGGGGACTCTTCTCCAGGTTCATCTCTCTGTAGGTGATGGCTTTGTTATGGAAGGTTTGGGAATCGCTTCCTTTTAGGTGGTTGTAGAATTTAACGGCTCTTTTCTGGATTTTGATAATTAGTGGGTATCGGCCTAATTCTGCTCTGCATGCATTATTTGGTGTTCTACGTTGTACACGGAGGATATTTTTGCAGAATTCTGCATGCAGAGTCTCAATTTGGTGTTTGTCCCATTTTGTGAAATCTTGGTTGGTGAGCGGACCCAGACCTCACAACCATAAAGGGCAATGGGCTCTATGACTGATTCAAGTATTTTTAGCCAGATCCTAATTGGTATGTTGAAATTTATGTTCCTTTTGATGGCATAGAAGGCCCTTCTTGCCTTGTCTCTCAGATCGTTCACAGCTTTGTGGAAGTTACCTGTGGTGCTGATGTTTAGGCCGAGGTATGTATAGTTTTTTGTGTGCTCTAGGGCAACGGTGTCTAGATGGAATTTGTGGTCCTGGTGACTGGACCTTTTTTGGAACACCATTATTTTGGTCTTACTGAGAATTTACTGTCAGGGCCCAGGTCTGACAGAATCTGTGCAGAAGATCTAGGTGCTGCTGTAGGCCCTCCTTGGTTGGTGACAGAAGCACCAGATCATCAGCAAACAGTAGACATTTGACTCTCGGATTCTAGTAGGGTGAGACGGAGTGCTGCAGACTGTTCTAGTGCCCGCGCCAATTCGTTGGATATATATGTGAAGAGGGTGGGGCTTAAGCTGCATCCCTGTCCCACCCCGACCTGTGTGAAGAAATGTGGTGTTTTTTGCCAATTTTTAACCGCACACTTGGTGTTTTGTGTACATGGATTTTATAAATGTCGTATGTTTTACCCCCAACACCACTTTCCATCAATTTGTATAGCAGACCCTCATGCCAAATTGAGTCGAAGGCTTTTTGAAATCAACAAAGCATGAGAAGACTTTGCCTTTGTTTTGGTTTGTTTGGTTGTCAATTAGGGTGTGTAGGTGAATACATGGTTGATGTACGGTAATTTGGTAAAAAGCCAATTTGACATTTGCTCAGTACATTGTTTTCATTGAGGAAATGTACGAGTCTGCTGTTAATGATAATGCAGAGGATTTTCCCAAGGTTACTGTTGATGATATCCACGGTAGTTATTGGGGTCAAATTTGTCTCCACTTTTGTGGATTGGGGTGATCAGTCCTTGGTTCCAAATATTGGGGAAGATGCCAGAGCTAAGGACGATGTTAAAGAGTTTTAGTATAGCCAATTGGAATTTGTTGTCTGTATATTTGATAATTTCATTAAGGATACCATCAACATCACAGGCCTTTTTGGGTTGGAGGTATTTGGTCCTGTAACTCATTCAAGGTAATTGGAGAATCCAGTGGGTTCTGGTAGTCTTTAATAGTTGATTCTAGGATTTGTATTTGATCATGTATATGTTTTTGCTCTTATTCTTTGTTATAGAGCCAAAAGATTGGAGAAGTGGTTTACCCATACATCTCCATTTTGGATAGATAATTCTTCGTGTGTTTGTTTGTGTTTCCAATTTTCCCAGAATTGGTTAGAGTCTATGG
>NW_024058547.1:0-10000 GCF_016432855.1 Salvelinus namaycush
CAGCAATGGGTGGGCCTTGGAGGGCATAGGCCCACCCACGGGAGAGCCAGGCCAAGTCAGAAGGATTTTGTTCAGGCAACAAATAAGGCTTTATTACAGAAGAAATTAACTCCTCAGTTTCAGCAGATCTGTCCGGTTGACTCGTCTCGAGACCATTCCCCCAGATAAAAAAGCAGCTAGTGGAGGTCCTGGGCTGCGTGGTAACATCGGTTTGTCTGAGCTGTGGAGGCCGGATTGGACGTACCAACCAATTCTCGTAAATCGACATTAGAGGTGCTTATGGTATAGAAATTAACAGTCGATTCTCTGGCAACAGACTCCTGGTGGACATTCCTGTCAGTCACATGCCAATTGCACGCTCCCTCAAACTTGAGACATCTGTGCATTGTGTGTGTGACAAAACGCTCATTTTTAAAGTGGCCTTTTATTGTCCACAGCGGAAGGTTGCACACTGAGTAATGATCATGCTGTTTAATCAGCTTCTTTGATAATGCCAAACGTGTCAGGTTTGCTGGATTATCTTGACAAAAGAATAATTTTTTGAGACGTATATGGAACATTTCAGGGATGTTTTATTTCAGCTCACGAAACGTAATACAGTTGTGTTTATATTTTTTCAGCGTATTGTAGGCCTGGGTCTACTGGGACTGGTCTATGGCAACTCCCCATGCTAATATACAGTTTTGTTTCTGTTCTGTTGTAGCCGGTTCATACCACACTTCCACTGTGAACGACACACACATACTGTACTCAAAATATACATAAACTACAAGCTGTATATGTTAAAGGGTCCTCGAGGGGGATCCTTCAGGGGTTCTTCAAACTGAAAACTGTTGCGGAGGGGGGGGGGAGGGGGGGGGGGGGTTCCTACCGTAAGTTCTTCTTTAAAAAGGAAGAAACCCCTTTTAATGGATCCCAAAATAACCTTTTGACAAAAACCGTTGGGGGTCTCTGTTATTATTATAATAATCAGCGTAACAATAATATATAAAAACATAAACAATAACAACAACAACACATTTACTAGTGTCAGTGTTTATTAGATTTAGGGGCAAAGAAGAATTTAAAAATCTAAAATATGAGGTAAAACTCCCAGCGGAGCTGAAGTCCAGCGTGGTTCATCCTTGGGCGTGTTGATGTTAGTACCTCACCTGCTGTACATTCAATCGCATTTTTTCAGTTTGGCAGTTAGGTTTGTTAAGCTGCACTCGAAAAATTAGGGTTCAACAAGGGTGAATAGGTTCAATAAGGGTCAAATTAGGGGTTCAACAAGGGTAAATTAGGGGTTCAATAAGGTAAAGTAGGGTTCAATACAAGTAAATTAGGGGTTCACAATGGTTTATTAGGGTTCAACAAGGGTGAATTAGGGTTCATACGGGTAAATTAGGGGTTCAAAGGTGATTTAGCGTTCAACTACGGGTTCAATTAGGGGTTCACGGGGTGAATTAGGGGTTCAATAAGGGTGAATTAGGGTTTCATAAGGGTAAATTAGGGGTTCAAACAAGGATCAAATTAGGGTTGAAAAAGGGTAAAGTAGGGTTCCACAAGGGGAGTTAGGGTTCAATAAGGGTAATTTTTAGGGGGTTCACAATGGGTAAATTTAGGGTTCCAACAGCGTGATGATTAGGGTCGGATCAATAAGGTAATTGAGGTTCAACAAGGGTAAATAGCTCACTGATAGGGGTTCAATAAGGGTAAATTAGGGGTTCACAAGGGATAAATTAGGGTTCAACAGGGTTAAATTAGGTTCACAAAACAAAGGTAAATGAGTGTTTCAACAAGGGTAAATGAGTGGTCAACAAGGGTAATATGAGTGGTTCAACAAGGGTAATGGAGTGGTTTAACAAGGGTTAAATGAGATGGTTCAGTTAAAAGGGTCAAATAATTTAGGGGTTCAAACCAGGGGTAATTAGTGTTTTCACACAAGGTACAATGAGAGGTTCAACAAGGGTCAATTGAGAGGTTCACAAGGGTACATGAGGTAAAAGGTAATTAGGTCAACAAGGGTAAATGGGGTTCAAGAAAAAACAAGGGTAAATTAGGGGTTCAACAAGGGTAATTATAGGGGTTCAGCAAGGGGTAACATGAGTGCTTCAACGAAGGTAAATTAGGTGTTGGAGCAAGGGTTCTTCTAAATGCTCAGTGTCTTTTGTTCAAGCAAGTACAGAGAGATTTGGATATTATTGTTCCCCTGAAGTTCGGTAGATTGCCTCTAATTAAACCAAAGACTTTAAAAACTCTATTTCATGTCCCACATCTGTTTTTTCCTCCCGAGTCAAGGTCTTAAAGGGACTGTGGTGGATCAATCATGTTCTGGCCCTCCTGAAGTCCACTCTAAACACTACAGTATAAACTACCAGTTGAAAAACTAAGTAAAGTCCCAAACACTACATGTGAATACTACAGTGTGTCTTTATACTACAGTATTTTTTCCCAGGCTGTGTTGTGAGAGCTGTCTCTCTCTCTCTTTCCTCTCTCTCCCTCTCTCTCTCTCATCCTCTCTCTCTCTCCTCCCTCTCTCTCTCTCTCCTCTCTCTCTCTCTCTCCTCTCTGCTCTCCTCTCTATCTCCTCATCTCTCTATGTCTCTCCTCTTCTCTCTCTCTCTCTCTGTGTCGGTCTGTATCCTGGTGAGGCCCTGGGAGGCTCAAGTGGTCAGAGATCATTTGTTGCTTGCAATGTATTTTCCCCGCACAGTGGACACCATGATTCATACGTACAGAAGACAGTGTGTTTCACAGAGAGGGAGAGAGCCCCTAGGAGGAAGGATACACAGAGGGAGAAAGAGGAGAGAACACAAGAGAGAGAGAGCAGGGACAAGAGAGAGAGGGAGACACAGACTGGTAAGAAAGAAATACACAGATGGAGAGAGGGAGACCAAAGGAGAGAGGGAGACACATGTGTTTAATAGAGAATCTCATTGTAAGTCCTCTCAGTCCCCCATAGACATTTTATTGATGCCTGGGCAAACAAACCTGGTTCAAATCATCGAGGGCTGATAATAGTTGACAAGTACAATGGAAGACAGAGAGAGACAGATAGAGACATGATAGAGAGAGAGGGATGGGATGAGAGAGAGAGCATGAGAGAGAATGACAGAGAGAGGGATGGGCTATGGAGAAGCAGAGATGTAGAGAGAGATGAGACGAGAGAGAGAGAGGCAGAGGGATGGCTGTGTTTGTTGTCCAGGACCAGTCTCTTCTGTCTGGATAACAACCCCCTCAGTGTGTTAGTCCAGGACATTCATTCTGTCTGGATAAACCCCCTCAGTGTGTTAGTACCAGGACGAGTCTCATTCTGTCTGGAATAACACCCCCTCAGTGTGTTAGTCCAGGACCAGTCTCATCTGTTGGATAAACACCCCCGTCAGTGTGTTAGTCCGGACCAGTCTCATTCTGTCTGGATAACACACCCCTCAGTGTGGTTAGTCCAGGGCCAGTCTCTTCTGTCTCGGATAACACCCCCTCAGTTGTTAGTCCAGACAGTGCTATTCTGTATGGCATAACACCCCCCAGGTGTGTTAGTACAGGACCAGTCTCATCGTCTGGAACATCTGTGTGTCCGACCAGCCATCTCTGACAACCCTCAGTGTGTTAGTCGACCATCCTCATTCTGTCTGGGTAACACCCCTCAGTTGTGTTAGTACAGGACCGTCTCATTCTGTCTGGATACACCCCCTCATGTGTTAGTCAGGACCAGTCTCATTCTGTCTTGGATAACACCCCCTTCGTGTGTAGTCCCAGGACCAGTCTCCATCTGTCTGGATACCACCCCCTCAGTGTGTTAGTCCAGGACCAGTCTCATTCTGTCTGGATAACACACCCCCAGTGTGTTTAGTCCAGGACCAGTCTCATTCTGTCTGGATTAACCCCCTCAGTGTGTGTTAGTCCGGTACCAGTCTCATTCTGTCTGGATACCACCCCCTCAGTGTGTTAGTCCGAGGACCAGTTCTCTTCTGCTTGGATAACACCCCCCTCAGTGTGTTTAGTCGGAACAGTCCATTCTGTCTGGATAACCCCCTCAGTGTGTTAGTAACAGAACCAGGGTCTCATTCTGTCTGGATAACACCCCTCGAGTGTGTTATCCAGGACCAGTCCTCAGTCTGTCTGGATAACACCCCTCAGTGTGTTAGTACAGCGACCAGTCTCATTCTGTCGAGAATAACACCCCTCATGTGTTAGATACAGCCGATTGACCAGTCTCATCTCGTCAGGATAACCCCCCTCAGTGTGGTTAGATCCAGGACCAGTCTCATTCTTCTGGTTTAACCCCCCCTCAGTGTGTTAGCCAGACCAGTCTCATCTGTCTGGATAACCAAACCCCCCTCATGTGTTAGTTCCAGGACCGGATCCTCATTCTGTCTGGTAACACCCCCCTAGTGTGTTTAGTACAGACCAGTATCATTTCTGGTCCTCTGTGTTGTCAGGACATCATCGGATAACCCCCTCGAGTGTGTTAGTACAGGACCAGTCTCATTCTGTCTGGATAACACCCCTCAGTGTGTTAGTACAGGCCAGTCTATTCTGTCTGGATACACCCCCTCAGTGTGTTAGTAACCAGGACAGTCTATTCTGTCCTGGAGTAACACCCCCTCAGGTGGTTGATCCAGGACCATTCTCATTCTTCTGGATAACACACCCCTCAGTGTGTTAGTCCAGGACCAGTCTCATCTGCTTGTCTGGTAAGACCCCCTCAGTGTGTCTAGCCAGGACAATGTCCTCATTTGTCTGGATAGAACACCCCTCAGTGTGTTAGTCCAGGACAATCCTACATTCTGTCTGGAGTAAACACCCCCTCAGTGTGTTAGTCCAGGACAGTATCATTCTGCTGGTAACACCCCTCCGTGTGTTAGTCAGGAACCATCCTTCTGTCTGATAAACACCCCTCAGTGTGGTTACAGGACCAGTCCTCATTCTGTCTGGATAACACCCCCGCAGTGTGTTAGTACCAGGATCCAGTCTCATTTGTGGTAACAACCCCCTCAGTGTGTTATCCAGGACAGTCTCATTCGGTCTGGAATAATCACCCCCCCTCAGTGTGTTAGTCACAGGACAGTCTCATTCTGTCTGGGAACACCCCCTCAGGTGTTTAGTCAGGGACCAGTCTCATTCGTCTGGATAACACCCCCTCAGGTGTTAGTCCAGGACAGTCTCATTCTGTCTGGATACACACCCCTCATGTGTTAGTCCAGGACAGTCTCATTCTGTCTGCGATAACACCCCCTCAGTGTTTTAGTACGGACCAGTCTCATTCTGGTCTGGATAAAACCCCCCTCGTGTGTTAAGCCAGGACCAGTCTCGCATTCTGTCTGGATACACCCAGGTAGTCCGGCCGAGTCTCATTCTGTCGTATGTGTTAGTCCAGGACCAGTCTCATTCTGTCTGGTATAACACCCCTCAGTGTGTGTTAGTACGGACCAGTCTCATTCTGTCTGGGAAACACCCCTCATTGTGTTATGACCAGGACCATCCTCATTCTGTACTGGATTAACACTACCCCTCATGTGTTAGTCCAGAGCAGATCTAATTCTGTCTGGATAATAACCCCCTCATGTGTAGTCCAGGACCAGTTCCTCATTCTGTCTGGATAACACCCCTCATTGTGTTAGTCCAGAACAGTCTCATTCTGTCCTGGGTAACACCCCCGTCAGTGTGTTAGGCCCAGGACCAGTCCTATTCCTGTCTGGTAACACCCCCTCAGTGTGTTCGTCAGGACCAGTTCATTCTGTCTGGGCATAACCCCTCAGTGTGTTAGTAAGACAGTCTCATTCACTGTATGGATAACCCCTCAGTGTGTTAGTACCAGGACCAGTCTCATCTCTGTCTGGGTACCACCCCTCAGTTGGTAGTGGAATCTCACTTGGATAAATCTCAGAGACCAGTCTCATTCTGTCTGGACACCCTCAGTGTATCCAGGCCATGCCCCCGGGTACACCCTCGTGTGTTAGTCCAGGACCAGTCTCTTCTGTCTGGTAACACCCCTCAGTGGTGTTAGTCCAGGACCAGTCCTATCTCTGTTAGGATAACACCCTCCTCAGTGTGTTAGTACCAGGACCAGTCGTCTTCTGTCTGGAAATAACACCCCCTCAGTGTGTTAGCACCAGGACCAGTCTCATTCTGTCTGGGTAACACCCCTCAATGTGTCAGTCGGACCGTCTCATTCTGTCTGGCGGAATAACACCCCTCAGTGTGTTCAGTCAGTGTACAGTCTCATTCTAGTCTGGATAACACCCCCTCGTTGTTAGGATCAGGGGGGGACCAGTTTTCCTCATTCTGTCTGGGATAACACCCCTTCAGGGTTTTATCACAGGACCCAGTCTCATTCGTCTGGGATAACACCCCTCGTGTGTTAGTCCAGGACCATCTCATTTTGTCTGGATAACACCCCCTCAGTGTGTTAGTCAGGACAGTACTCATTCGTCTGGGATAACCACCCTCAGTGTGTTAGTACAGGACACAGTCTCATATCTGCATGGTAACACCCCCTCAGTGGTGTAGTGACCCGGAACCAGTCTCATTCTGTCATGGGTAACACCCCTCATGGTGTTAGCCAGGACCAGTCTCATTCTGTATGGGTAACACCCCACTCAGTGTGTTAGTCCCAGGACCCAGTCTCATTCTGTCTGGGTAACACCCCTCAGGTGTGTTAGTACAGGACCAGTCTCATTCTGTATCGGTAAACACCCCCTCATGTGTTAGACCAGGACCAGATCTCATTCTGTCTGGGTAACACCCCCTCATGGTGTTAGTCCAGGACCAGTCTCATTCGGGTCGGAACACCCCTCAGTGTGTTAGTACAGGACCAGTCTCTTCGTCTGGGTACAACCCCCTCAGTGCTTTTAGTCCAGGACCAGTCTCATCTCCTTCTGGATTAACACCCCTCAGTGTGTTAGACCAGGACCAGTGCTCATTCTGTTCGTACCACCCCTCAGTGTGTTAGTCACCAGGACCATCTCATTTGTCTGGTACACCCCTCAGTGTGTTAGTCCCACGGACATTCATTCTGTCTGGGTAACACCCCCTCAAGTGTGTTAGTCCACGACCTCATTTTTGGTACCCTCAGTTAGTAATGACCTCCATTCTGTCTGGATAACACCCCCTCAGTGTGTTAGTAGACCAGGACCAGTCTCATTCTGGTCCTGGATACAACACCGCTCCCTCCTCCAGTGTGTAGTACAGGACCAGTCTCATTCTGTCTGGATAACACCCCCTTCAAGTGTGTTAGTCAGGACCATCTCATTCTGTCCTGGATAACACACCCTCAGTTGTTTTAGTCCAGGACCAGTCTCATTCTGTCTGGATAAAACCCCCTCACAGAGTGTGTTAGTCCAGGACAGTTCATTCTGGACTGGACACGGTGTTACAGCACCCATCTCTGTCACCCGGTGTGTTAGTCCAGGACCAGTCCCTCATTCTGTGCTGGTATAACACCCCCCAGTGTGTTTAGTCCAGGACCAGTCTGCATTCTGTCTGGGTAAGCACCCCCTCAGTGTGTTAGACTCAGGACCTAGTCTCATTCTGTCTGGATAACACCCCCTCAGTGTTGTTGGTCACAGGACCGTCTCATTTCTGTAACTAGCCAGCTGTAGATCAACCCTCAGTGTGTCTAAACGTCCCTCAGTTGTTGCAGGCAGTCTTCTGTCAATGATCCCCTCCCTCTTTGTCTCTCTTTACCCTGTGTGTGTGTGTGTGTGTGTGTGTGTGTGTGTGTGCCAGTGTGTGTGTGGTGTGTGTGTGTTGTGTGTTGGTCGTGTGTGGTGTGTGTGTGGTGTGCCGTGGGTGTGCTTGTGTGTGTGTGTGTGTGTGTGCGTATGGTGCTCTTCTTCTGAAAGTCATTCCTTACAAAACACACATACACACACAAACTACACATCCGTCCGCCTCCCTCACTCCCCCCCCCTCCCTCCCTCCTCCCTCCATCCCTCCCTCCCTCCTCCCTGCCCTCCCTAACTCTCCCTCTCAACATAGCAGCAGCATTCCACAATACATCCGAATGGCTGGCTTCTGAAGCTAAAACAGGGTGGTCTCTGGAGACCAGATGTCTGCTGGAAGTCGGGTAGAAGTACTCGTTTCTTGGTATAAAAAAATATCCCCCAAGCCCAAGAACACTGCCTGTGTAGGGGGGTTTCGGATGGGTACGTTTACCAGTGTCCCTGACTCTCTGAGGGTATGAAAAAATCCCATGGCACTATCGTAAGAGTAGGGGTGTAACCCCGGCTTGTCCTGGATAAATCCCAAGCTGTACCTCATACCATCAATGTTCACCTAATCTCCACAGTTTACAATTGGATCCTTCATCCCCTGTAACTATTCCACAGTCGTTGCTGTACATGAGAACGTGTTCTCAGTTCAATTACCTGGTAAAAAACAGGTACAAAAAAAAAAAAGGTACAAAAAAAATAAAGAAAACAGTATGAATGTATGTATTTTGGTAGTCGCTACTGGATAAGAGCGTCTGCTAAATGACTAAATGTAAATGTAAATGTAAATAAAAAAGAAAAAAAAAAAATAAAAAAATGGTCTCAACTCCTTGGTATTGTTTTAAGGGTCTCGTTAAACCTTAGTCCATTCATAGTGCACTACAACTATTCCCAGGGCACACGGGGTTGGATCACCAAAGGTATCTAGGGTTTGCGTCAAAAGTAGTGTTGACACTATATAGGGAATAGCGAGTTCTGGTCTAACGTAGTGCATATAATAGGGACTAGGGTTCCATAGTGTTCTGGTCAAAAGTAGTGCACTATATAGGGATAGGGCCGGTCGTCGAAAGTAGGGGCACTATATAGGGAAAGGGTTTTGGTTAAAGTAGGGCACTATATAGGGAAAGGGTTCCATTTGGGATGCTAAGGGATATTTGACTACTTGGAGGCGCGATGGGGACTGGGTCGCAACTGGGGTCGGGTGGGGGTCACGGCGACCAAAAGCAGGTAGATCAGCTGACCCTGAAACTATTCATTCATGATTGAGAGCACACTTAAAAAGCACAGAGAGCATGCTCAAAATGGACTACTATCACTTAGTTTTTAATTATTATTGCACTACTGTAGCATTCAGGACCACGTATATAGTGCACTACTTGAGACAGGTTCCTATATAGTACACTACTAGAACAGAGCCCTATATAGTGTACTACTTTAGACCCAAAAACACTTATATAGTGCACTACATTAGACCAGAGCCCTATATAGTGTAACGATTTAGACCAGGACCCTATATAGTGCAATACTTTAGCCCAGAGCCGATATAGTACAATACTGTAGACAGTGCCATGCTGTCCCTAGGGGGATTAAGTTAGGGCACATATAAGGAAAAGGGTCCATTGGGACATGTGTAGTCTCAACCAGAGGTGTGTGCTGGAGGAGAGATCCACTCTCTCTTTCTCGGTTTCTGACGGGTTTATTTATGAAACACTCCTTTCACTTTCTTCGCTGCCTGTGTGTCTGGTGTCTGTCTCCACCCTCTTCCGTGTCTCTGTCTTTGTCTCTGTCTCTGTCCTGTCTCTTCCCTTCCATTCTCCCTCTCCCTCTCCCTCTCCATCTGTTTCTCCCTCTGTCTCTCCGTCTCTCCTCGTCTGTCTCTATGTCTCTGTGTCTCTGTCCTCTCGTCTTCTCTTTCTTCGTCTCTCTCTCCGTCTCTCTACTCGTCCGTTTCTCTCTCTCCGTATCTATCTCTCTCGTTCTCTCTCTCTCTCCGGCTCTCTCTCCGTCTCTCTCTACGTCTCTCTCTCTGTCTCTCTACTCTCTCGGTCCTATCTCTCTGTATCTCTCTCTCTCTGTATCTCTCTCCGTCCTCTCTCGTCCTCTCTCGTCTCTCTCTCCGCCTTCCTCTCCGTCTCCTCTCAGTCTCTCATCTCCTGTCATCTCTCTCCAGTTATCTTCTCCGTTCTCTCTCTCTGTCTCTCTCTCTCTCATCTCCTTCCCTCTGTTCTCCCTCTGTCTCTCACTCTGTCTCTCCGTCCTCAGTCTGTCTCTATGCTCTGTCTCCGTCTCTCTCTCCGTCTCTC
>NW_024058547.1:15000-52465 GCF_016432855.1 Salvelinus namaycush
AGTCTGTCTGTCTGACTGGTGAAAGGTGAGTCCAGGTCACTGAGACAGTCGACAGTACCTATCTTACTTCCTCTAGTCTGTCTGTCTGACTGGTGAAAGGTGAGTCCAGGTCACTGAGACAGTGGACAGTACCTATCTTACTTCCTCTAGTCTGTCTGTCTGACTGGTGAAAGGTGAGTCCAGGTCACTGAGACAGTACCTGTCTTACTTCCTCTAGTCTGTCTGTCTGACTGGTGAAAGGTGAGTCCAGGTCACTGAGACAGTACCTGTCTTACTTCCTCTAGTCTGTCTGTCTGACTGGTGAAAGGTGAGTCCAGGTCACTGAGACAGTGGACAGTACCTGTCTTACTACCTCTAGTCTGTCTGTCTGACTGGTGTAGGGTGAGTCCAGGTCACTGAGACAGTGGACAGTACCTGTCTTACTACCTCTAGTCTGTCTGTCTGACTGGTGAAGGTGAGTCCAGGTCACTGAGACAGTACCTGTCTTACTTCCTCTAGTCTGTCTGTCTGACTGGTGAAATGTGAGTCCAGGTCACTGAGACAGTACCTGTCTTACTTCCTCTAGTCTAAAGTAGTGCATTATAGGAAATAGGATGGCACTTAGTGTGTCCCAATACTATCTCCTATCTCCTGAAGTGTGCCCTCGTTCACTACTCCCCCACTAATTTAATAACTGGACTGGTCATGGAACGGGTTAAAGGGACTTTCCATGTACCAATCGTTTCCCTTCCTTTCCGTGTACCAATCGTTTCCTTTCCTTTCTGTGTCGTTTCCTTTCCAATCCAGGAAGTGAACAAGTGAGAAAGGAGAGATTGTTGAGATGCAGCCTGTGTTCAGTGATGCATCTACTTCCTCTGGGCTGACAGCTAAAGTGTGTGTGTGTGTGTGTGTGTGTGTGTGTGTGTGTGTGTGTGTGTGTGTGTGTGTGTGTGTGTGTGTGTGTGTGTGTGTGTGTGTGTGTGTGTGTGTGTGTGTGTGTGTGTGTGTGTGTGTGTGTGTGTGTGTTAACATCCTCTGGCCTGACAGCTAAAGTAGCACAGCGATGTCCCCGACTATATGCCTCCGGACTTTTACCTCTCTCTCTCCCTCTACCTCTTTAAGTGTTTTACCTCTCTCTCTCCCTCTACCTCTTTAAGTGTTTTCTCTAGCTCTCTCTCCTCTCTTTTTTAAGTGTTTTCTATCTCTCTCTATCTCTCCCTCCTCTCTTTTTTCTCTCCCTCCTCTCGTTTTAAGTGTTTTCTATCTCTCTCTAGCTCTCTCTCTCTCTCCTCTCATTTTCTCCTCTCCATCTCTTTTCTCTTCCGCCTGTAGAGATACGGGGTGCTTTGAAAAACATAGCAACTTATTTCAGTGTGTGTGTGTGTGTGTGTGTGTGTGTGTGTGTGTGTGTGTGTGTGTGTGTGTGTGTGTGTGTGTGTGTGTGTGTGTGTGTGTGTGTGTGTGTGTGTGTGTGTGTGTTGTGTGTGTGTGTGTTGTGTGTGTGTGTGTGTGTGTGTGTGTGTGTTGTGTTGCCTGATCTCATGAACGTAGGTCTATTATTAAATACAGTTGTACAGGTTCTCTTCAATGCTTTTCAAATGAGGAACGTTTTGGAATTGGAAATACTTTTCTGAGTTGAGAAGGAACGGACCCCCAACCCTGATTGAATCACACATTGTTGAATTGTTACAGGCTGCAGTGTGTTCACAGGCGATGCGTGGCAAGACCGGGTGGAATATTTTCTACCAAAAAAAATATATCCATCCAGAGCAAACTGCAACTATCCCAATATTCCCGTCCAAACCGGAAACGTTATGTACAAGCATATACAATCTGACATGATTATACCGCTTTAAACGGAGGAACACGGACACGAATCTAATGGCGTCTTGTTGTATTTGTCACAATTGAATCAACTCAAAGCTCTGTCAAAGTCACCACACTAGTAGTTTGATGTAGCCTAGTTTAAATGTAGGCAGGGAGTATTCTGAGGTTATTGGCCTGTAGCTTAGTGAGCATTCCTTTTAGCTTCATGTTGACTGAAAGACGTCACCCAGCTTGTTAGTCGTTCCACCTGGCTATCAGGGGGATGAGGGAGGTTTCTCTCTCCTTCCACCTGGCTATCAGGGGGATGAGGGAGGTTTCTCTCTCCTTCCACCTGGCTATCAGGGGGATGAGGGAGGCTGTGGAGGTTTCTATCTCCTTCCACCTGGCTATCAGGGGGATGAGGGAGGTTTCTCTCTCCTTCCACCTGGCTATCAGGGGGATGAGGGAGGTTTCTCTCTCCTTCCACCTGGCTATCAGGGGGATGAGGGAGGTTTCTCTATCCTTCCACCTGGCTATCAGGGGGATGAGGGAGGTTTCTCTCTCTTTCCACCTGGCTATCAGGGGGATGAGGGAGGTTTCTCTCTCCTTCCACCTGGCTATCAGGGGGATGAGGGAGGTTTCTCTCTCCTTCCACCTGGCTATCAGGGGGATGAGGGAGGCTGTGGAGGTTTCTCTCTCCTTCCACCTGGCTATCAGGGGGATGAGGGAGGTTTCTCTCTCCTTCCACCTGGCTATCAGGGGGATGAGGGAGGTTTCTCTCTCCTTCCACCTGGCTATCAGTGGGATGAGGGAGGTTTCTCTCTCCTTCCACCTGGCTATCAGGGGGATGAGGGAGGTTTCTCTCTCCTTCCACCTGGCTATCAGGGGGATGAGGGAGGCTGTGGAGGTTTCTCTCTCCTTCCACCTGGCTATCAGGGGGATGAGGGAGGCTGTGGAGGTTTCTCTCTCCTTCCACCTGGCTATCAGGGGGATGAGGGAGGTTTCTCTCTCCTTCCACCTGGCTATCAGGGGGATGAGGGAGGTTTCTCTCTCCTTCCACCTGGCTATCAGGGGGATGAGGGAGGTTTCTCTCTCCTTCCACCTGGCTATCAGGGGGATGAGGGAGGTTTCTCTCTCCTTCCACCTGGCTATCAGGGGGATGAGGGAGGCTGTGGAGGTTTCTCTCTCCTTCCACCTGGCTATCAGGGGGATGAGGGAGGCTGTGGAGGTTTTTCTCTCCTTCCACCTGGCTATCAGGGGGATGAGGGAGGCTGTGGAGGTTTCTCTCTCCTTCCACCTGGCTATCTGGGGGATGAGGGAGGCTGTGGAGGTTTCTCTCTCCTTCCACCTGGCTATCAGGGGGATGAGGGAGGTTTCTCTCTCCTTCCACCTGGCTATCAGGGGGATGAGGGAGGCTGTGGAGGTTTCTCTCTCCTTCCACCTGGCTATCAGGGGGATGAGGGAGGCTGTGGAGGTTTCTCTCTCCTTCCACCTGGCTACCAGGGGGATGAGGGAGGTTTCTCTCTCCTTCCACCTGGCTATCAGGAGATGAGGGAGGCTGTGGAGGTTTCTCTCTCCTTCCACCTGGCTATCAGGGGGATGAGGGATGGGGGAGGTTTCTCTCTCCTTCCACCTGGCTATCAGGGGGATGAGGGAGGCTGTGGAGGTTTCTCTCTCCTTCCACCTGGCTATCAGGAGGATGAGGGAGGGTTCTCTCTCCTTCCACCTGGCTATCAGGGGGATGAGGGAGGCTGTGGAGGTTTCTCTCTCCTTCCACCTGGCTATCAGGGGGATGAGGGAGGTTTCTCTCTCCTTCCACCTGGCTATCAGGGGGATGAGGGAGGCTGTGGAGGTTTCTCTCTCCTTCCTCCTGGATATCAGGGGGATGAGGGAGGTTTCTCTCTCCTTCCACCTGGCTATCAGGGGGATGAGGGATGGGGGAGGTTTCTCTCTCCTTCCACCTGGCTATCAGGGGGATGAGGGAGGTTTCTCTCTCCTTCCACCTGGCTATCAGGGGGATGAGGGAGGTTTCTCTCTCCTTCCACCTGGCTATCTGGGGGATGAGGGAGGTTTCTCTCTCCTTCCACCTGGCTATCAGGGGGATGAGGGAGGTTTCTCTCTCCTTCCACCTGGCTATCAGGGGGATGAGGGAGGTTTCTCTCTCCTTCCACCTGGCTATCAGGGGGATGAGGGAGGCTGTGGAGGTTTCTCTCTCCTTCCACCTGGCTATCAGGGGGATGAGGGAGGCTGTGGAGGTTTTTCTCTCCTTCCACCTGGCTATCAGGGGGATGAGGGAGGCTGTGGAGGTTTCTCTCTCCTTCCACCTGGCTATCAGGGGGATGAGGGAGGTTTCTCTCTCCTTCCACCTGGCTATCAGGGGGATGAGGGAGGTTTCTCTCTCCTTCCACCTGGCTATCAGGGGGATGAGGGAGGTTTCTCTCTCCTTCCACCTGGCTATCAGGGGGATGAGGGAGGTTTCTCTCTCCTTCCACCTGGCTATCAGGGGGATGAGGGAGGCTGTGGAGGTTTCTCTCTCCTTCCACCTGGCTATCAGGGGGATGAGGGAGGCTGTGGAGGTTTTTCTCTCCTTCCACCTGGCTATCAGGGGGATGAGGGAGGCTGTGGAGGTTTCTCTCTCCTTCCACCTGGCTATCTGGGGGATGAGGGAGGCTGTGGAGGTTTCTCTCTCCTTCCACCTGGCTATCAGGGGGATGAGGGAGGTTTCTCTCTCCTTCCACCTGGCTATCAGGGGGATGAGGGAGGCTGTGGAGGTTTCTCTCTCCTTCCACCTGGCTATCAGGGGGATGAGGGAGGCTGTGGAGGTTTCTCTCTCCTTCCACCTGGCTATCAGGGGGATGAGGGAGGTTTCTCTCTCCTTCCACCTGGCTATCAGGGGGATGAGGGAGGCTGTGGAGGTTTCTCTCTCCTTCCACCTGGCTATCAGGGGGATGAGGGAGGCTGTGGAGGTTTCTCTCTCCTTCCACCTGGCTACCAGGGGGATGAGGGAGGTTTCTCTCTCCTTCCACCTGGCTATCAGGGGATGAGGGAGGCTGTGGAGGTTTCTCTCTCCTTCCACCTGGCTATCAGGGGGATGAGGGATGGGGGAGGTTTCTCTCTCCTTCCACCTGGCTATCAGGGGGATGAGGGAGGCTGTGGAGGTTTCTCTCTCCTTCCACCTGGCTATCAGGGGGATGAGGGAGGTTTCTCTCTCCTTCCACCTGGCTATCAGGAGGATGAGGGAGGGTTCTCTCTCCTTCCACCTGGCTATCAGGGGGATGAGGGAGGCTGTGGAGGTTTCTCTCTCCTTCCACCTGGCTATCAGGGGGATGAGGGAGGTTTCTCTCTCCTTCCACCTGGCTATCAGGGGGATGAGGGAGGCTGTGGAGGTTTCTCTCTCCTTCCTCCTGGATATCAGGGGGATGAGGGAGGTTTCTCTCTCCTTCCACCTGGCTATCAGGGGGATGAGGGATGGGGGAGGTTTCTCTCTCCTTCCACCTGGCTATCAGGGGGATGAGGGAGGTTTCTCTCTCCTTCCACCTGGCTATCAGGGGGATGAGGGAGGTTTCTCTCTCCTTCCACCTGGCTATCTGGGGGATGAGGGAGGTTTCTCTCTCCTTCCACCTGGCTATCAGGGGGATGAGGGAGGCTGTGGAGGTTTCTCTCTCCTTCCACCTGGCTACCAGGGGGATGAGGGAGGTTTATCTCTCCTTCCACCTGGCTACCAGGGGGATGAGGGAGGTTTCTCTCTCCTTCCACCTGGCTATCTGGGGGATGAGGGAGGCTGTGGAGGTTTCTCTCTCCTTCCTCCTGGCTATCAGGGGGATGAGGGAGGTTTCTCTCTCCTTCCACCTGGCTATCAGGGGGATGAGGGAGGCTGTGGAGGTTTCTCTCTCCTTCCACCTGGCTACCAGGGGGATGAGGGAGGTTTCTCTCTCCTTCCACCTGGCTATCAGGGGGATGAGGGAGGTTTCTCTCTCCTTCCACCTGGCTATCAGGGGGATGAGGGAGGTTTCTCTCTCCTTCCACCTGGCTATCAGGGGGATGAGGGAGGCTGTGGAGGTTTCTCTCTCCTTCCACCTGGCTATCAGGGGGATGAGGGAGGCTGTGGAGGTTTCTCTCTCCTTCCACCTGGCTATCAGGGGGATGAGGGAGGTTTCTCTCTCCTTCCACCTGGCTATCAGGGGGATGAGGGAGGATGTGGAGGTTTCTCTCTCGTTCCACCTGGCTATCAGGGGGATGATGGAGGTTTCTCTCTCCTTCCACCTGGCTATCAGGGGGATGAGGGTGGTTTCTCTCTCCTTCCACCTGGCTATCAGGGGGATGAGGGAGGTTTCTCTCTCCTTCCTCCTGGCTATCAGGGGGATGAGGGAGGTTTCTCTCTCCTTCCTCCTGGCTATCAGGGGGATGAGGGAGGTTTCTCTCTCCTTCCACCTGGCTATCTGGGGGATGAGGGAGGCTGTGGAGGTTTCTCTCTCCTTCCACCTGGCTATCAGGGGGATGAGGGATGGGGGAGGTTTCTCTCTCCTTCCACCTGGCTATCAGGGGGATGAGGGAGGCTGTGGAGGTTTCTCTCTCCTTCCACCTGGCTATCAGGGGGATGAGGGAGGTTTCTCTCTCCTTCCACCTGGCTATCAGGGGGATGAGGGAGGTTTCTCTCTCCTTCCACCTGGCTATCAGGGGGATGAGGGAGGTTTCTCTCTCCTTCCACCTGGCTATCAGGGGGATGAGGGAGGTTTCTCTCTCCTTCCACCTGGCTATCAGGGGGATGAGGGAGGTTTCTCTCTCCTTCCACCTGGCTATTAGGGGGATGAGGGAGGCTGTGGAGGTTTCTCTCTCCTTCCTCCTGGATATCAGGGGGATGAGGGAGGTTTCTCTCTCCTTTCACCTGGCTATCAGGGGGATGAGGGATGGGGGAGGTTTCTCTCTCCTTCCACCTGGCTATCAGGGGTTGAGGGAGGTTTCTCTCTCCTTCCACCTGGCTATCAGGGGGATGAGGGAGGTTTCTCTCTCCTTCCACCTGGCTATCAGGGGGATGAGGAAGGCTGTGGAGGTTTCTCTCTCCTTCCACCTGGCTATCAGGGGGATGAGGGAGGTTTCTCTCTCCTTCCACCTGGCTATCAGGGGGATGAGGGAGCTCCATAGATAGATTCAGGGTAGATTCAGCTCCATAGATAGATTCAGGATAGATTCAGCTCCATAGATAGATTCAGGGTATATTCAGCTCCATAGATAGATTCAGGTCAGATTCAGCTCCATAGATAGATTCAGGATAGATTCAGCTCCATAGATAGATTCAGGTCAGATTCAGCTCCATAGATAGATTCAGGATAGATTCAGCTCCATAGATAGATTCAGGGTAGATTCAGCTCCATAGATAGATTCAGGGTAGATTCAGCTCCATAGATAGATTCAGGGTAGATTCAGCTCCATAGATAGATTCAGGGTAGATTCAGCTCCATAGATAGATTCAGGGTAGATTCAGCTCCATAGATAGATTCAGGATAGATTCAGCTCCATAGATAGATTCAGGATAGATTCAGCTCCATGGATAGATTCAGGACAGATTCAGGATAGATTCAGCTCCATAGATAGATTCAGGTCAGATTCAGCTCCATAGATAGATTCAGGGTAGATTCAGCTCCATAGATAGATTCAGGATAGATTCAGCTCCATAGATAGATTCAGGATAGATTCAGCTCCATGGATAGATTCAGGATAGATTCAGCTCCATAGATAGATTCAGGTCAGATTCAGCTCCATAGATAGATTCAGGGTAGATTCAGCTCCATAGATGGATTCAGGATAGATTCAGCTCCATAGATAGATTCATAGGAGAAGCTCTGATGAAGACATGTTCACCTCATAGGAGAAGCTCTGATGAAGACATGTTCACCTCATAGGAGAAGCTCTGATGGAGACATGTTCACCTCATAGGAGAAGCTCTGATGAAGACATGTTCACCTCATAGGAGAAGCTCTGATGAAGACATGTTCACCTCATAGGAGAAGCTCTGATGAAGACATGTTCACCTCATAGGAGAAGCTCTGATGAAGACATGTTCACCTCATAGGAGAAGCTCTGATGAAGACATGTTCACCTCATAGGAGAAGCTCTGATGAAGACATGTTCACCTCATAGGAGAAGCTCTGATGAAGACATGTTCACCTCATAGGAGAAGCTCTGATGAAGACATGTTCACCTCATAGGAGAAGCTCTGACGAAGGTCGACTGACCCAAAGTTTAGTTGGTGATGAAGAAATGTGCATCTGACTGGAAGTGTTCGGAGACTCTTTCCTCTTTTCACCAGTTCTGCATTTTGCCTCCAGCACCTTCACTCATCGTTTCAGGTCTTAGATTCTGCCTGTTACCTACTAGGTTGTACAGTATTATAAATGATATTAAGCTGAAATAACAAACACTCAAACTAGACCGTTTTATCTCCATCTCTTCATTCAAAGACTCAATCATGGACACTCTTACTGACAGTTGTGGCTGCTTCGTGTGATGTATTGTTGTCTCTACCTTCTTGACCTTTGTGCTGTTGTCTGTGACCAATAAAGTTTGTACCATGTTTTGTGCTGCTACCATGTTGTTGTCATGCTGTGTTGTCTTATGTCTCTCTTTATGTAGTGTTGTGGTGTTTCTCTTGTCGTGATGTGTGTGTTATATTTATATATATACATATATTTTTTAATCTCAGCCCCTGTCCCCGCATGAGGACTTTTGGTAGGCCGTCATTGTAAACAATAATTTCTTCTTAACTGACTTGCCTAGTTAAATAAAGGTTCAATAAATAAATACATATATTCAGCTCCATGGAACGATGCATATACAACATTTTTGCATTAGTGCAGAATAAACATTTTGTATTTTTGGTCCATGGGACCCGTTGTAATTTTTCTTTGGAAACGGGATACCGGTCATCGGTATTAGACCCTAGTGAATACTGATGGGGATGATATATACTGTAAAAGATGACCTCTCTCTCTTTCTCTCTCCGTCTCTCTCTCTCTCTCTCCGTCTCTCTCTCTCTCTCCCCTCTCTCTCTCTCTCCCCCTTTTACTCTCTCTCTCTCCCTTTCTCTCTCTCTCTTTCTTCCGCTCCCTCTCTCTCTCTCTTTCTCCCTCTTTCTTTCTCCCTCTCCCTCGCTCTCTTTCTCCCTCCATCTCTCGTATTCTCTCTATCTCTCTCTCTCTCTCTCTCTTTTGAGTTGTGTTGTAATTTGATCATCCTATGCATGTTGGATTTCTCAAAAAGGCAAAGTCACTGCAACTGAGGAAGAGTGTGTGTGCTTGTGAGCGTGTCCGTGTGTGTGTGTCCGCATTACTTGTGTGTGTGTTCTCTGGGGGACGTGCTGGTTGTCAGAGTGTATCAGGCTGTTAGATCAGTCTCTACCCGATGTGGCACTGCACAGCTCTACATCAGCAAGTGGTGCCTTCACCTCAATTGATACCAAAAGCCTAAATCGCTCAGAGCACCAACGGTTATCTAAGTAGAGAGAGAGGGGGGGGGGAGCGGAGACAGACTGATGGACTAGTCAGGGAACATTTAGAGAGAGGGAGAGAGAGGGGGAGCGGAGACAGACTGATGGACTAGTCAGGGAACATTTAGAGAGAGGGAGAGAGAGGGGGAGCGGAGACAGACTGATGGACTAGTCAGGGAACATTTAGAGAGAGGGAGAGAGAGGGGGAACGGAGACAGACTGATGGACTAGTCAGGGAACATTTAGAGAGAGGGAGAGAGAGGGGGAGCGGAGACAGACTGATGGACTAGTCAGGGAACATTTAGAGAGAGGGAGAGAGAGGGGGAGCGGAGACAGACTGATGGACTAGTCAGGGAACATTTAGAGAGAGAGGTGGAGCGGAGACAGACAGATGGACTAGTCAGGGAACATTTAGAGAGAGAGAAACTCAGATAATAGATTGTTTTCTGACACAGACATACTTGCATGTTGTTTGCTTGGTCCATTAGATTTCTGTGGCGCTATGAATTTAACTCCTCGGTGTACCCCCTCCAGCCGTTCCATGTAGCGGTATTTGATCTACTTCACAGCTAGTACACCTGATTCAACTGGTTAACTAATCATCGAGCCATTGTGTCACGCTCGTTGATGGGATGAGTGGACCAAGGTGCAGCGTGGTAGGCGTACATCTTCATTTATTATTAAATGAACACCGCAAAAAACCAACAGATACAAACGAAACGTAAAGTTCTGGGCTGCTCACAGGCAGCTACACAAAAATCAAGATCCCACAAACTAAAGGTGGAAAAAATGGCTGCCTAAGTATGATCCCCAATCAGAGACAACGATAGACAGCTGCCTCTGATTGGGAACCACACCCGGCCAACAAAGAAATAGACAAACTAGAATGCCCACCCAAATCACACCCTGACCTAACCAAATAGAGACATAAAAAGGCTCTCTAAGGTCAGGGCGTGACACATTGACTATTTGAATCATTGAGCTAGTTCTAGAAATGGTGAAACGTATGGGCTTCCCCAAAGAGAGGTTCTAGAAATGGTGAAACGTATGGGGTTCCCCAAGGAGAGGTTTTAGAAATGGTGAAACGTATGGGGTTCCCCAAGGAGAGGTTCTAGAAATGGTGAAACGTATGCGGTTCCCCAAAGAGAGGTTTTAGAAATGGTGAAACGGCCCTGTCCAAAGTAGTGCACTACACAGGGAATAGGGCTCTGGTCTAAAGTAGCACACTATATAGGGAATAGGGCTCTGGTCACCAGTTGTTCACTATATATAGGGAATAGGGCTCTGGTCACTAGTAGTTCACTATATAGGGAATAGGGCTCTGGTCACTAGTAGTTCACTATATAGGGAATAGGGCTCTGGTCACTAGTCGTTCACTATATAGGGAATAAGGCTCTGGTCTAAAGTAGTGCACTATATAGGGAATAGGGCTCTGGTCACTAGTAGTTCACTATATAGGGAATAGGGCTCTGATCACTAGTAGTTCACTATGTAGGGAATAGGGCTCTGGTCACTAGTAGTTCACTATATAGGGAATATGGCCCTGGTCTAAAGTAGTGCACTATATAGGGAATAGGGCTCTGGTCTAAAGTAGTGCACTATATAGGGAATAGGGCTCTGGTCTAAAGTAGTGCACTATATAGGGAATAGGGCTCTGGTCTAAAGTAGTGCACTATATAGGGAATAGGGTTCTGGTCTAAAGTAGTGCACTATGTAGGGAATAGGGTCCTGGTCTAAAGTAGTGCACTATATAGGGAATAGGGCTCTGGTCACTAGTAGTTCACTATATAGGGAATAGGGCCCTGGTCACTAGTAGTTCACTATATAGGGAATAGGGCTCTGGTCACTAGTAGTTCACTATATAGGGAATAGGGCTCTGGTCACCAGTAGTTCACTATATAGGGAATAGGGCTCTGGTCACTAGTAGTTCACTATATAGGGAATATGGTTCCATTTGGGATGCTTACCCTCTCTCCCTTATTGGTTTAAATCTAACTGGTTAAACCCAAATCCCCTGCATGTGACCCTTAAGCTTGTATTAGGCTAAAGCGATCCGCCGATAACCCAGTGCATCGAGCTAATTACCTGGACGCTGCCAAATGGGCCCTGGTCAAAGGTAGTGTGTTATGTAGGGAATAGGATTCAATTTGGGACAAAATCACTGAGTTTAACGAAGTCAGTCGGACTGATGGAGATAAAGCCACAGTGGTAACAGAGTTAGCGAAATTAGCCTAGCGTTAGCCCAGGCAAGCTGTGTATGGAGGCGATGCACTTCTTTGGCTAACACTGTTAGCCTAGCGTTAGCATTAGCCTAGCATTAGCGAGCCCGAGGGGCTAAGCCAATGCTAGAGGCCTGTCACTACGGATGCTTCCTAGCATCCCTTTGGTGTTCCCTGTGTAATGCTCTAGTATTGACCAGGCCCATAGAGCTTCCTGATCCCTGTGTAATGCTCTAGTATTGACCAGGCCCATAGAGCTTCCTGTTCCCTGTGTAATGCTCTAGTATTGACCAGGCCCATAGAGCTTCCTGTTCCCTGTGTAATGCTCTAGTATTGACCAGGCCCATAGAGCTTCCTGTTCCCTGTGTAATGCTCTAGTATTGACCAGGCCCATAGAGCTTCCTGTTCCCTGTGTAATGCACTAGTATTGACCAGGCCCATAGAGCTTCCTGTTCCCTGTGTAATGCTCTAGTATTGACCAGGCCCATAGAGCTTCCTGTTCCCTGTGTAATGCACTAGTATTGACCAGGCCCATAGAGCTTCCAGTTCCCTGTGTAATGCACTAGTATTGACCAGGCCCATAGAGCTTCCTGTTCCCTGTGTAATGCACTAGTATTGACCAGGCCCATAGAGCTTCCTGTTCCCTGTGTAATGCACTAGTATTGACCAGGCCCATAGAGCTTCCAGTTCCCTGTGTAATGCTCTAGTATTGACCAGGCCCATAGAGCTTCCTGTTCCCTGTGTAATGCTCTAGTATTGACCAGGCCCATAGAGCTTCCTGTTCCCTGTGTAATGCACTAGTATTGACCAGGCCCATAGAGCTTCCTGTTCCCTGTGTAATGCTCTAGTATTGACCAGGCCCATAGAGCTTCCTGTTCACTGTGTAATGCTCTAGTATTGACCAGGCCCATAGAGCTTCCAGTTCCCTGTGTAATGCTCTAGTATTGACCAGGCCCATAGAGCTTCCTGTTCCCTGTGTAATGCTCTAGTATTGACCAGGCCCATAGAGCTTCCTGTTCCCTGTGTAATGCACTAGTATTGACCAGGCCCATAGAGCTTCCTGTTCCCTGTGTAATGCACTAGTATTGACCAGGCCCATAGAGCTTCCTGTTCCCTGTGTAATGCACTAGTATTGACCAGGCCCATAGAGCTTCCTGTTCCCTGTGTAATGCTCTAGTATTGACCAGGCCCATAGAGCTTCCTGTTCCCTGTGTAATGCACTAGTATTGACCAGGCCCATAGAGCTTCCTGTTCCCTGTGTAATGCACTAGTATTGACCAGGCCCATAGAGCTTCCTGTTCCCTGTGTAATGCACTAGTATTGACCAGGCCCATAGAGCTTCCTGTTCCCTGTGTAATGCACTAGTATTGACCAGGCCCATAGAGCTTCCTGTTCCCTGTGTAATGCACTAGTATTGACCAGGCCCATAGAGCTTCCAGTTCCCTGTGTAATGCTCTAGTATTGACCAGGCCCATAGAGCTTCCTGTTCCCTGTGTAATGCACTAGTATTGACCAGGCACATAGAGCTTCCTGTTCCCTGTGTAATGCTCTAGTTTTGACCAGGCACATAGAGCTTCCTGTTCCCTGTGTAATGCACTAGTATTGACCAGGCCCATAGAGCTTCCTGTTCCCTGTGTAATGCTCTAGTATTGACCAGGCCCATAGAGCTTCCTGTTCCCTGTGTAATGCACTAGTATTGACCAGGCCCATAGAGCTTCCTGTTCCCTGTGTAATGCTCTAGTATTGACCAGGCCCATAGAGCTACCTGTTCCCTGTGTAATGCTCTAGTATTGACCAGGCCCATAGAGCTACCTGTTCCCTGTGTAATGCACTAGTATTGACCAGGCCCATAGAGCTTCCTGTTCCCTGTGTAATGCTCTAGTATTGACCAGGCCCATAGAGCTTCCTGTTCCCTGTGTAATGCACTAGTATTGACCAGGCCCATAGAGCTTCCTGTTCCCTGTGTAATGCACTAGTATTGACCAGGCCCATAGAGCTTCCTGTTCCCTGTGTAATGCTCTAGTATTGACCAGGCACATAGAGCTTCCTTTTCCCTACGTAATGACCTACATTTGACCAGGGCTCATATAGGACGCTGGTCAAATGTAGTGCATTATGTAGGGAATAGGGAGCCATTTGGGACGGTCTTCCTTGGTCTCGGTGAACTCTGACCTCATGGGCGGCGCTGGAGCCATTTGGGACGGTCTTCCTTGGTCTCGGTGAACTCTGACCTCATGGGCCGTGCTGGAGCCATTTGGGACGGTCTTCCTTGGTCTCGGTGAACTCTGACCTCATGGGCCGTGCTGGAGCCATTTGGGATGGTCTTCCTTGTTCTCGGTGAACTCTGACCTCATGGGCCGCGCTGGAGCCATTTGGGATGGTCTTCCTTGGTCTCGGTGAACTCTGACCTCATGGGCCGTGCTGGAGCCATTTGGGATGGTCTTCCTTGGTCTCGGTGAACTCTGACCTCATGGGCCGTGCTGGAGCCATTTGGGATGGTCTTCCTTGGTCTCGGTGAACTCTGACCTCATGGGCCGCGCTGGAGCCATTTGGGACGGTCTTCCTTGGTCTCGGTGAACTCTGACCTCATGGGCCGCGCTGGAGCCATTTGGGACGGGCTTCCTTGGTCTCGGTGAACTCTGACCTCATGGGCCGTGCTGGAGCCATTTGGGACGGGCTTCCTTGGTTTCAGTGAACTCTGACCTCATGGGCCGCGCTGGAGCTTGTTTTTCTTCCAGAAAATGTGCTTTTCCTCCTCTTTCCACTCCTCCTTTCCCTCCTGAAAGAGAGAGAGCACTTCTGAACATGACAGCATGGGGCTGCAGCTTATTATGAAAGAGATGCAGGGGTTTTGGTGTGTGTGTGTGTGTGTGTGTGTGTGTGTGTGTGTGTGTGTGTGTGTGTGTGTGTGCTGCAAAACTAAGCCACTTGTTACTAATGTGTTCTGGAGAGAAGAGTGCTATTGGCACTGTGTTTGTATAACATTACATGGTGTAGATTAACACACACACACGCACGCACGCACGCACACACACACACACACACCACCAGGTTTAAGCCCCTGCCTAGGGCCTCCTCTACCCCAGACGGGGTGCGTCTGCCCTGGGCACAGTGGAGCCGGTGAGTCCCAGGCCTCCATGGCTGGCTGGAGCTCTGACGGTCCGTCTCCCTGACAGCTGAGAAAGTTGCACCTAAACCCTCCAGGCTGAGTCTGAATTGGCTCCCTACTTCCCTTCATAGTGGACATATTTTGACCAGGTCCACAGCCTAGGACTGTAAAGGGAACAGTGTGCCAATTGTGAAATAGGTAGTGTTATTCAGTGTGTGAAAGCCGCGGGGCTAAACCCAAAACCCTCTACGTGAGAGGACTGGCCCGGTCCAGTTGTCTTAACCTCAGAGCCTTTATCCGGCTCTCTGTGAGCAATGAGGTGGTCTGTAGTGGTTTAGTATTAGTAGTACTATTTAACCCCTACCTTACTGTTAGTAGTACTATTTAACCCCTACCTTACTGTTAGTAGTACTATTTAACCCCTACCTTACTGTTAGTAGTACTATTTAACCCCTACCTTTCTGTTAGTAGTACTATTTAACCCCTACCTTTCTGTTAGTAGTACTATTTAACCCCTACCTTACTGTTAGTAGAACTATTTAACCCCTACCTTTCTGTTAGTAGAACTATTTAACCCCTACCTTTCTATTAGTAGTACTATTTAACCCCTACCTTATTGTTAGTAGTACTATTTAACCCCTACCTTTCTGGTAGCGGTGGCTAAAGAGAGAGGGAGAGAGTATTTCCCTTTTGTTTACTGTTTATTCCATTTGCTTTGGCAATGTAAACGTATGTTTCCCATGCCAATAAAGTCCTTTGAATTTAATTTAACTGAGGGAGAGAGAGACAGAGAGAGAGAGGGAGGTAGATGAGAGAATAGAGAGCGAGAGAGAGAGAGCGAGAGAGGGAGGGAGATGAGAGAATAGAGAGAGAGAGAGAGAGAGAGAGAGAGAGAGAGAGAGAGAGAGAGAGAGAGAGAGAGAGAGAGAGAGAGAGAGAGAGAGAGAGAGAGAGTGAGGGAGATGAGAGAGAGAGAGAGAGAGAGAGAGAGAGAGAGAGAGAGAGAGAGAGAGAGAGAGAGAGAGAGAGAGAGAGAGAGAGAGAGAGAGACAGAGAGAGAGACAGAGAGAGAGACAGAGAGTCACAGATGCTGGACAGATATTGCTGGACTCAGGTGTCCAGGACTCTAGAACTGTGTGACATTAACTGACCTACAGCATTCAGTGTTGCTGTAGTGTAGAACAGACACTGGCCCACCGTTTCCTACAGCTGTATGACACATGGTCCTCAGATCTTCTGGCTGACCTCATCTGATCTAGCTAATCTCCCTTTACCTTAATCCCTAAAATAACACTCCATAATCCAGGAATGACAGTAATCAACCGTGAACCTGATGGAGAATAGGACTAGAATGGGGGAAATTGAACAGGAATCTGTCTTGAGTTATGTGGGTTTTTGAGTCGAGGAAAAGATCTGTCTTGAGTTATGTGGGTTTTTGAGTCGAGGAATAGATCTGTCTTGAGTTATGTGGGTTTTTGAGTCGAGGAATAGATCTGTCTTGAGTTATGTGGGTTATGAGTCGAGGAATAGATCTGTCTTGAGTTATGTGGGTTATGAGTCGAGGAATAGATCTGTCTTGAGTTATGTGGGTTATGAGTCGAGGAACAGATCTGTCTTGAGTTATGTGGGTTATGAGTCGAGGAATAGATCTGTCTTGAGTTATGTGGGTTATGAGTCGAGGAATAGATCTGTCTTGAGTTATGTGGGTTATGAGTCGAGGAATAGATCTGTCTTGAGTTATGTGGGTTTTATGAGTCGAGGAATAGATCTGTCTTGACTCATAACCAACTTCTGTCTCAACTCATATTCCTCTCTCTCTGTCTCTCTGTCTCTCTCTTAATCTCGCTGTCTCCATGTCTCTCTGTCTCTGTCTCTCTGTCTCTTTCTCTTCTCTCTCTCTGTCTCTCGCTCTCTCTCTTAATCTCGCTGTCTCCATGTCTCTCTGTCTCTGTCTCTCTGTCTCTTTCTCTTCTCTCTCTCTGTCTCTCGCTCTCTCTCTTTTTCTCTCTCTCTCTCTCTCTCTCTCTCTCTGTCTCTGTCTCTGTCTCTCTCTCTCTGTCTCTCTCTCTCTCACTCCTTTCTCTTCTTCTCTCTGTCCCCCTGTCCCTGTCTCAGCTCTGTACAATTACATAAGCTAATAGGAGAGAGATATCCTTTTTTTCCCCCAATGTACAACCCTCCTCCTCACGCCTCACTTCCCCCCCAGGCCTGCAATACTGAAACCACCTCCTCCCCCCCTTGTTCCCTATCTCCCCCACCGGCATTAAATATGTAAAATTAGCATTTGAACGAGAAGACGTTTCTGTGTCGCCCTGTCCTGCTCCACTCTCCCTCTCTCCCGCGGTCGGAGCTCAGACCTGCGTGACGGAATGCTCATCCATGCATACTATATCGCATTTGGCGCCGTCGCTATAGTTACCCCCCGACTGGGTAGGGTAGGCCCGAGTGTGGGTGGGGGGTGGGGTGGGGTGGGGGGGGTCGGAGGTAGTGACATCCCAAATGTCACCTTTATTCCCTACGTAGTGCACTACTTTTGACCAAAGACCTATGACCCCTGGTCAAAAGTAGTGCACTACATAGGGAATAGGGTGCCAGCTGGGATATAGATGGAGAGAAGGTGTAGCAGAGTGTGAAAGATTGTATTTATTTTTTATTTAGTGACTTTAGTCAGAGAGTGACCACACCTGTGTGTGTGTGTGTGTGTGTGTGTGTGTGTGTGTGTGTGTGTGTGTGTGTGTGTGTGTGTGTGTGTGTGTGTGTGTGTGTGTGTGTGTGTGTGTGTGTGTGTGTGTGTGTGTGTGTGTGTGTGTGTGTGTGTGTGTCAATAGGGACCAATGAGATGACAGAAGGCCAGACAGAGAGAAATGAACAGTGGAAATGTGATGTTCAGTTGAACGTGTTCTGAATGAGGGACCAATGAGATGACAGAAATGTGATGTTCAGTTGAACGTGTTCTGAATGAGGGACCAATGAGATGACAGAAATGTGATGTTCAGTTGAACGTGTTCTGAATGAGGGACCAATGAGATGACAGAAATGTGATGTTCAGTTGAACGTGTTCTGAATGAGGGACCAATGAGATGACAGAAATGTGATGTTCAGTTGAACGTGTTCTGAATGAGGGACCAATGAGATGACAGAAATGTGATGTTCAGTTGAACGTGTTCTGAATGAGGGACCAATGAGATGACAGAAATGTGATGTTCAGTTGAACGTGTTCTGAATGATAGTAACCAGGAAGTAGGGTTTTGAGAGGGATATTGGCTGGGATAATGGGATAATGGGATAATGTTTTGAGAGGGATATTGGCTGGGATAATGGGATAATGGGATAATGTTTTGAGAGGGATATTGGCTGGGATAATGGGATAATGGGATAATGTTTTGAGAGGGATATTGGCTGGGATAATGGGATAATGTTTTGAGAGGGATATTGGCTGGGATAATGGGATAATGGGATAATGTTTTGAGAGGGATATTGGCTGGGATAATGGGATAATGGGATAATGTTTTGAGAGGGATATTGGCTGGGATAATGGGATAATGGGATAATGTTTTGAGAGGGATATTGGCTGGGATAATGGGATAATGGGATAATGTTTTGAGAGGGATATTGGCTGGGATAATGGGATAATGGGATAATGTTTTGAGAGGGATATTGGCTGGGATAATGGGATAATGGGATAATGTTTTGAGAGGGATATTGGCTGGGATAATGGGATAATGGGATAATGTTTTGAGAGGGATATTGGCTGGGATAATGGGATAATGGATAATGTTTGAGAGGGATATTGGCTGGGATAATGGGATAATGGGATAATGTTTTGAGAGGGATATTGGCTGGGATAATGGGATAATGGGATAATGTTTTGAGAGGGATATTGGCTGGGATAATGGGATAATGTTTTGAGAGGGATATTGGCTGGGATAATGGGATAATGTTTTGAGAGGGATATTGGCTGGGATAATGGGATAATGGGATAATGTTTTGAGAGGGATATTGGCTGGGATAATGGATAAGTTTGAGAGGGATATGGCTTGGGATAATGGGATAATGTTTTGAGAGGGATATTGGCTGGGATAATGGGATAATGGGATAATGTTTTGAGAGGGATATTGGCTGGGATAATGGGATAATGGGATAATGTTTTGAGAGGGATATTGGCTGGGATAATGGGATAATGGGATATGTTTGAGAGGGATATTGGCTGGGATAATGGGATAATGGGATAATGTTTTGAGAGGGATATTGGCTGGGATAATGGGATAATGGGATAATGTTTTGAGAGGGATATTGGCTGGGATAATGGGATAATGGGATAATGTTTTGAGAGGGATATTGGCTGGGATAATGGGATAATGGGATAATGTTTTGAGAGGGATATTGGCTGGGATAATGGGATAATGGGATAATGTTTTGAGAGGGATATTGGCTGGGATAATGGGATAATGGGATAATGTTTTGAGAGGGATATTGGCTGGGATAATGGGATAATGGGATAATGTTTTGAGAGGGATATTGGCTGGGATAATGGGATAATGGGATAATGTTTTGAGAGGGATATTGGCTGGGATAATGGGATAATGGGATAATGGGATAATGTTTTGAGAGGGATATTGGCTGGGATAATGGGATAATGGGATAATGTTTTGAGAGGGACATTGGCTGGGATAATGGGATAATGGGATAATGTTTTGAGAGGGATATTGGCTGGGATAATGGGATAATGGGATAATGTTTTGAGAGGGATATTGGCTGGGATAATGGGATAATGGGATAATGTTTTGAGAGGGATATTGGCTGGGATAATGGGATAATGGGATAATGTTTTGAGAGGGATATTGGCTGGGATAATGGGATAATGGGATAATGTTTTGAGAGGGATATTGGCTGGGATAATGGGATAATGGGATAATGTTTTGAGAGGGATATTGGCTGGGATAATGGGATAATGGGATAATGTTTTGAGAGGGATATTGGCTGGGATAATGGGATAATGGGATAATGTTTTGAGAGGGATATTGGCTGGGATAATGGGATAATGGGATAATGTTTTGAGAGGGATATTGGCTGGGATAATGGGATAATGGGATAATGTTTTGAGAGGGATATTGGCTGGGATAATGGGATAATGGGATAATGTTTTGAGAGGGATATTGGCTGGGATAATGGGATAATGGGATAATGTTTTGAGAGGGATATTGGCTGGGATAATGGGATAATGGGATAATGTTTTGAGAGGGATATTGGCTGGGATAATGGGATAATGGGATAATGTTTTGAGAGGGATATTGGCTGGGATAATGGGATAATGGGATAATGTTTTGAGAGGGATATTGGCTGGGATAATGGGATAATGGGATAATGTTTTGAGAGGGATATTGGCTGGGATAATGGGATAATGGGATAATGTTTTGAGAGGGATATTGGCTGGGATAATGGGATAATGGGATAATGTTTTGAGAGGGATATTGGCTGGGATAATGGGATAATGTTTTGAGAGGGATATTGGCTGGGATAATGGGATAATGGGATAATGTTTTGAGAGGGATATTGGCTGGGATAATGGGATAATGTTTTGAGAGGGATATTGGCTGGGATAATGGGATAATGGGATAATGTTTTGAGAGGGATATTGGCTGGGATAATGGGATAATGGGATAATGTTTTGAGAGGGATATTGGCTGGGATAATGGGATAATGGGATAATGTTTTGAGAGGGATATTGGCTGGGATAATGGGATAATGGGATAATGTTTTGAGAGGGATATTGGCTGGGATAATGGGATAATGGGATAATGGGATAATGTTTTGAGAGGGATATTGGCTGGGATAATGGGATAATGGGATAATGGGATAATGTTTTGAGAGGGATATTGGCTGGGATAATGGGATAATGGGATAATGTTTTGAGAGGGATATTGGCTGGGATAATGGGATAATGGGATAATGTTTTGAGAGGGATATTGGCTGGGATAATGGGATAATGGGATAATGTTTTGAGAGGGATATTGGCTGGGATAATGGGATAATGGGATAATGTTTTGAGAGGGATATTGGCTGGGATAATGGGATAATGGGATAATGTTTTGAGAGGGATATTGGCTGGGATAATGGGATAATGGGATAATGTTTTGAGAGGGATATTGGCTGGGATAATGTTAGCAGTACTTCACCTGAATAAATGTATCAACAACATGAAGAATGCAGCATACAGCCTACAAACCTATGGTTTTACTTCCTGTACGGACCTGATTCTAGTAATTAGCTCGTTGATAAGATGAATCAGGTTAGTTACAACTGGGGTTGGAGTTAAAACCTACAGGAGGGTCTCTCTCCAGGAACAGGGTTGGAGTTAAAACCTACAGGAGGGTTTCTCTCCAGGAACAGGGTTGGAGTTAAAACCTACAGGAGGGTTTCTCTCCAGGAACAGGGTTGGAGTTAAAACCTACAGGAGGGTCTCTCTCCAGGAACAGGGTTGGAGTTAAAACCTACAGGAGGGTATCTCTCCAGGAACAGGGTTGGAGTTAAAACCTACAGGAGGGTCTCTCTCCAGGAACAGGGTTGGAGTTAAAACCTACAGGAGGGTTTCTCTCCAGGAACAGGGTTGGAGTTAAAACCTACAGGAGGGTATCTCTCCAGGAACAGGGTTGGAGTTAAAACCTCCAGGAGGGTATCTCTCCAGGAACAGGGTTGGAGATAAAACCTACAGGAGGGTTTCTCTCCAGGAACAGGGTTGGAGTTAAAACCTACAGGAGGGTCTCTCTCCAGGAACAGGGTATCTCACACCTAGCTCCGTCCTTCTCCTCTGTCTATCCTTCTATCTATGAGACGTCACTCACAACTAGCTCTGTCCTTCTCCTCTGTCTATCCTTCTATCTATGAGACGTCACTCACAACTAGCTCCGTCCTTCTCCTCTATCTATCCTTCTATCTATGAGATGTCTCTCACAACTAGCTCCGTCCTTCTCCTCTGTCTATCCTTCTATCTATGAGATGTCTCTCACACCTAGCTCCGTCCTTCTCCTCTATCTATCCTTCTATCTATGAGACGTCTCTCACAACTAGCTCTGTCCTTCTCTATCTATCCTTCTATCTATGAGACGTCTCTCACAACTAGCTCCGTCCTTCTCCTCTATCTATCCTTCTATCTATGAGACGTCACTCACACCTAGCTCTGTCCTTCTCTATCTATCCTTCTATCTATGAGACGTCACTCACACCTAGCTCTGTCCTTCTCTATCTATCCTTCTATCTATGAGATGTCTCTCACACCTAGCTCTGTCCTTCTCCTCTGTCTATCCTTCTATCTATGAGACATCACTCACACCTAGCTCCATCCTTCTCCTCTGTCTATCCTTCTATATATGAGACATCACTCACACCTAGCTCCATCCTTCTCCTCTGTCTATCCTTCTATCTATGAGACGTCACTCACAACTAGCTCTGTCCTTCTCCTCTGTCTATCCTTCTATCTATGAGACGTCACTCACAACTAGCTCCGTCCTTCTCCTCTGTCTATCCTTCTATCTATGAGACGTCACTCACACCTAGCTCTGTCCTTCTCCTCTGTCTATCCTTCTATCTATGAGACGTCACTCACAACTAGCTCCGTCCTTCTCCTCTGTCTATCCTTCTATCTATGAGACGTCTCTCACAACTAGCTCTGTCCTTCTCTATCTATCCTTCTATCTATGAGACGTCTCTCACAACTAGCTCCGTCCTTCTCCTCTGTCTATCCTTCTATCTATGAGACGTCACTCACAACTAGCTCCGTCCTTCTCCTCTATCTATCCTTCTATCTATGAGACGTCACTCACAACTAGCTCTGTCCTTCTCCTCTGTCTATCCTTCTATCTATGAGATGTCTCTCACACCTAGCTCTGTCCTTCTCCTCTGTCTATCCTTCTATCTATGAGACGTCACTCACAACTAGCTCCGTCCTTCTCTATCTATCCTTCTATCTATGAGACGTCTCTCACACCTGGCTCTGTCCTTCTCCTCTGTCTATCCTTCTATCTATGAGACGTCACTCACAACTAGCTCTGTCCTTCTCCTCTGTCTATCCTTCTATCTATGAGACGTCACTCACAACTAGCTCTGTCCTTCTCCTCTGTCTATCCTTCTATCTATGAGACGTCACTCACAACTAGCTCTGTCCTTCTCCTCTGTCTATCCTTCTATCTATGAGATGTCTCTCACACCTAGCTCCGTCCTTCTCCTCTATCTATCCTTCTATCTATGAGACGTCTCTCACAACTAGCTCTGTCCTTCTCTATCTATCCTTCTATCTATGAGACGTCTCTCACAACTAGCTCCGTCCTTCTCCTCTGTCTATCCTTCTATCTATGAGACGTCACTCACAACTAGCTCTGTCCTTCTCCTCTGTCTATCCTTCTATCTATGAGATGTCTCTCACACCTAGCTCTGTCCTTCTCCTCTGTCTATCCTTCTATCTATGAGACGTCACTCACAACTAGCTCCGTCCTTCTCTATCTATCCTTCTATCTATGAGACGTCTCTCACACCTGGCTCTGTCCTTCTCCTCTGTCTATCCTTCTATCTATGAGACGTCACTCACAACTAGCTCCGTCCTTCTCCTCTGTCTATCCTTCTATCTATGAGACGTCTCTCACAACTAGCTCCGTCCTTCTCCTCTGTCTATCCTTCTATCTATGAGACGTCTCTCACAACTAGCTCCATCCTTCTCCTCTGTCTATCCTTCTATCTATGAGACGTCACTCACAACTAGCTCCGTTTCAGTTGAGTACTCTAGGCATGTATTATATGTACAGTGGGGCAAAAAAGTATTTAGTCAGCCACCAATTGTGCAAGTTCTCCCACTTAGGATTTTTAATGAATTTATTTGCAAATGATGGTGGAAAATAAGTATTTGGTCACCTACAAACAAGCAAGATTTCTGGCTCTCACAGACCTGTAACTTCTTCTTTAAGAGGCTCCTCTGTCCTCCACTCGTTACCTGTATTAATGGCACCTGTTTGAACTTGTTATCAGTATAAAAGACACCTGTCCACAACCTCAAACAGTCACACTCCAAACTCCACTATGGCCAAGACCAAAGAGCTGTCAAAGGACACCAGAAACAAAATTGTAGACCTGCACCAGGCTGGGAAGACTGAATCTGCAATAGGTAAGCAGCTTGGTTTGAAGAAATCAACTGTGGGAGCAATTATTAGGAAATGGAAGACATACAAGACCACTGATAATCTCCCTCGATCTGGGGCTCCACGCAAGATCTCACCCCGTGGGGTCAAAATGATCACAAGAACGGTGAGCAAAAATCCCAGAACCACACGGGGGGACCTAGTGAATGACCTGCAGAGAGCTGGGACCAAAGTAACAAAGCCTACCATCAGTAACACACTACGCCGCCAGGGACTCAAATCCTGCAGTGCCAGACGTGTCCCCCTGCTTAAGCCAGTACATGTCCAGGCCCGTCTGAAGTTTGCTAGAGAGCATTTGGATGATCCAGAAGAAGATTGGGAGAATGAAACCAAAATAGAACTTTTTGGTACTCGTCGTGTTTGGAGGACAAAGAATGCTGAGTTGCATCCAAAGAACACCATACCTACTGTGAAGCATGGGGGTGGAAACATCATGCTTTGGGGCTGTTTTTCTGCCAAGGGACCAGGTCGACTGATCCGTGTAAAGGTAAGAATGAATGGGGTCATGTATCGTGAGATTTTGAGTGAAAACCTCCTTCCATCAGCAAGGGCATTGAAGATGAAACGTGGCTGGGTCTTTCAGCATGACAATGATCCCAAACACACCGCCCGGGCAACGAAGGAGTGGCTTCGTAAGAAGCATTTCAAGGTCCTGGAGTGGCCTAGCCAGTCTCCAGATCTCAACCCCATAGAAAATCTTTGGAGGGAGTTGAAAGTCCGTGTTGCCCAGCAACAGCCCCAAAACATCACTGCTCTAGAGGAGATCTGCATGGAGGAATGGGCCAAAATACCAGCAACAGTGTGTGAAAAGCTTGTGAAGACTTACAGAAAACGTTTGACCTCTGTCATTGCCAACAAAGGGTATATAACAAAGTATTGAGATAAACTTTTGTTATTGACCAAATACTTATTTTCCACCATAATTTGCAAATAAATTCATTAAAAATCCTACAATGTGATTTTCTAGATTTTTTTTCTCATTTTGTCTGTCATAGTTGAAGTGTACCTATGATGAAAATTACAGGCCTCTCATCTTTTTAAGTGGGAGAACTTGCACAATTGGTGGCTGACTAAATACTTTTTTGCCCCACTGTATATGTATTATATGTATATGTATTATATTTATATGTATTATATTTATATGTATTATATTTACATGTATTATATTTGATATGTGTTATATTTATATGTGTTATATTTATATGTATTATATTTATATGTATTATATATATGTATTATATTTGTATGTATTATATTTTATGTGTATTATATTTTATATGTATTATATTTTATATGTATTATATTTTATATGTATTATATATATATGTATTATATTTGTATGTATTATATTTTATGTGTATTATATTTTATATGTATTATATTTTATATGTATTATATTTGTATGTATTATATTTTATGTGTATTATATTTTATATGTATTATATTTTATATGTATTATATTTTATATGTATTATATTTTACGTGTATTATATTTTATGTGTATTATATTTTATATGTATTATATTTTATATGTATTATATTTATATGTATTATATATATGTATTATATTTGTATGTATTATATTTTATGTGTATTATATTTTATATGTATTATATTTTATATGTATTATATTTTATATGTATTATTTATTATTATATGTATTATATATATATGTATTATATTTGTATGTATTATATTTTATGTGTATTATATTTTATGTGTATTATATTTTATATGTATTATATTTTATATGTATTATATTTTATATTTCCGCCCCTGTAAATGTCAGTTGCATGATGACGTTCTAGTGGAGCCTCGTTTCCTACATCCGTTTCCTCGTTTCCCTGTCCTCCCTACCTCTCCTCCATTACCTTTCACTTATTTAAAAACAAAGGAGGCGAGGAGAGGACGGAGGAGAGGACGCGAGGAGTCGAGCAAAACCAATTGAGAACCGCCCTTAGTCCAACACACACAGTCAATGATGCTCCAGTATGTTCTGTCATCACAGGTAGAAGTCAAAAGGGCCTGGCAGTAAAAAGGTGACAGCATTGTACAGTGTTTGTTCGGTGTGTGTACCTGTGTGTATACACCTTGTTGGACAGCTCCGTAGAGAGTTGATGACACGTCTCAGAGTGTGTGTGTGTGTGTGTGTGTGTGTGTGTGTGTGTGTGTGTGTGTGTGTGTGTGTGTGTGTGTGTGTGTGTGTGTGTGTGTGTGTGTGTGTGTGTGTGTGTGTGTGTGTGTCGGACAGTTCCGTAGAGAGTTGATGACACGTTAGAGAAAGACTCCAATGAGCTTCGTTGGTGCAGCAGCAGCCTCCCATGACCTTTGACCTATAGGCTGCTAGTTGTCTTCCTCTGTCTCAACTCTCACTGACACAGCAGCTAGTGGTGGTGGGATGACACGGGTCAGAGAGAGTGTGTGTGTGTGTGTGTGTGTGTGTGTGTGTGTGTGTGTGTGTGTGTGTGTGTGTGTGTGTGTGTGTGTGTGTGTGTGTGTGTGTGTGTGTGTGTGTGTGTGTGTGCTGGTTTTCTAACGATTGTGTTGCTCTAAAACTGAGGATGTTTAAAGCTGCAGTGAGTCATTTCCAACAACTTGAGGTATGAGTCACAGACTGAGGTATGAGTCACAGACTGAGGTATGAGTCGCAGACGGAGGTATGAGTCACAGACTGAGGTATGAGTCGCAGACGGAGGTATGAGTCACAGACTGAGGTATGAGTCACAGACGGAGGTATGAGTCACAGACGGAGGTATGAGTCACAGACTGAGGTATGAGTCACAGACGGAGGTATGAGTCGCAGACGGAGGTATGAGTCACAGACTGAGGTATGAGTCACAGACGGAGGTATGAGTCACAGACGGAGGTATGAGTCACAGACTGCACCGTTAGCTGGGAATAGAACAGGAACCGTTGGTAGAAATACCAAGTTGCTGCAAGTTGATCTTCTCAATGTTACTTTATGTACAGTTGAATACATACACATACACTAAGTTGACTGTGCCTTTAATCAGCTTGGAAAATTCCAGAAAATTATGTCATGGCTTGAGAAGCTTCTGATAGGCTAATTGATATCATTTGAGTCAATTGGAGGTGTACCTGTGGATGTATTTCAAGGTCTACCTTCAAACTCATTGCCTCTTTGCTTGACATCATGGGAAAATCAAAAGAGATCAGCCAAGACCGTAGGAAAACAAATGTAGACCTCCACAAGTCTGGTTCATCCTTGGGAGCAATTTCCAAACACCTGAAGGTGCCACGATCATCTGTGCAAACAATAGTACGCAAGTATAAACACCATGGGACCACGCAGCCGTCATACCGCTCAGGAAGGAGACACGTTCTGTCTTCTAGAGATGAACGTAATTTGGTGCGAAAAGTGCAAATCAATCCCAGAACAACAGCAAAGAAGATGCTGGAGGAAACAGGTACAAAAGTATCTATATCGACAGTCAAACGAGTTCTATATCAACATAACCTGAAAGGCCGCTCAGTAAGGAAGAAGACACTGCTCCAAAACCGCCATAAAAAAGCCAGACTGCGGTTTGCAACTGCACATGGGGACAAAGATTGTACTTTTTGGAGAAATGTCCTCTGGTCTGATAAAACAAAAATAGAGCTGTTTGGCCGTAATGACCATTGTTATTTTTGGAGGATAAAGTGACCATCGTTATGTTTGGAGGAAAAAGGGGGAGGCTTGCAAGCCGAAGAACACCATCCCAACCGTGAAGCACGGGGGTGGCAGCATCATGTTGTGGGGGTGCTTTGCTGCAGGAGGGGCTGGTGCACTTCACAAAATAGATGGCATCATGAGGGAGGAAAATGATGTGGATATATTGAAGCAACATCTCGAGACATCAGTCAGGAAGTTAAAGCTTGGTCACAAATGGGTCTTCCAAATGGACAATGACCCCAAGCGTACTTCCAAAGTTGTGGCAAAATGGCTTAAGGACAACAAAGTCAAGGTATTGGAGTGGCCATCACAAAGCCCTGACCTCAATCCTATTGAAAATTTGTGGGCAGAACTGAAAAAGCGTGTGCGAGCAAGGAGGCCTACAAACCTGACTCAGTTACACCAGCTCTGTCAGGAGGAATAGGCCAAAATTCACCCAACTTATTGTGGGAAGCTTGTGGAAGCCTACCGGAAATGTTTGAGCCAAGTTAACTTCTACCGCCTCAGAAACCCGGATCCGGGAGCACCCCCCACCCCCACCCCACTGACTAGCATAGCTAGCATAGCGTCACAAGTAAATAGTAGCATCTAAATATCATTAAATCACAAGTCCAAGACACCAAATGAAAGATACAGATATTGTGAATAAAGCCATCATTTCTGATTTTTAAAATGTTTTACAGGGAAGACACAATATGTAAATCTATTAGCTAACCACGTTAGCAAAAGACACCACTTTTCTAACTCCATCAGTTTCTTACTCCATCAGGTGCTATCACCAATTCGACCAAATAAAGATATATATAGCCACTAACCAAGAAAAAACTTCATCAGATGACAGTCTGATAACATATTTATTGTATAGCATAGGTTTTGTTAGAAAAATGTGCATATTTCAGGTATAAATCATAGTTTGCCATTGCAGCCACCATCACAAATCTCACCAAAGCGACTAGAATTACTACAGAGAGCAACGTGTATTACCAATTTACTCATCATAAAACATTTCTTAAAAATACACAGCGCATAGCAATGGAAAGACACAGATCTTGTGAATTCAGACAATATTTCAGATTTTCTAAGTGTTTTACAGCGAAAACACAATAAATCGTTATATTAGCATACCACATGTGCAAACGTTACCCGAGCATTGATTCAAGGCAAAGAGAGCGATAACGTTATCATCACCAAAATATATTAATTTTTTCACTAACCTTCTCAGAATTCTTCCGATGACACTCCTTCATATTACACAATCCATATAGAGTTTGATCGAAAATGTGCATATTTAGCGGCACAAATCGTGCTTACACAATGGAAATAATGTCCAACTACTCAAGCAATCTGCCCGGCGCCATCTTGAAAAGACACCTATTTTTATCGAAAACTATTCATAAACTTGACTAAAAAAATAAAAGTTGGACAGCAATTGAAAGACAAATTAGTTCTTAATGCAATCGCTGAATTACATTTCTAAAATTATCCTTACTGTGCAATACAGGGTTCGCCAAAGCGAAGCTACACAAAAAAAAATGGCGATATATGCGTTTAACATTTTTCAACAGAACAACGATTTATCATCATAAATAGTTCTTACTATGAGCTGATCTTCCATCAGAATCTTGGGCAATGTATCCTTTCTCCGGTCTAATCGTCTTTTGGTCGAAAGATGTCCTCTTGTCCTGTCGAAATGGCCACTAACGTTCGGCATGTACTGGAAAAGTGCCCAGCTCTTGGAAGTGCGTCACAAAGAAATACCAGAAAATCGCACTAAACGGATATAAATTGCTATAAAACGGTTTAAATTAACTACCTTATGATGTTTTTAACACCTATAACGAGTAAAAACATGACCGGGGATATAGAAGTGGCTAAACCAAAGCTTGGAAGGAGGCCAGTCCGACGTCCATCGTGCGTCAGGCGCAGGGAGGAAAAGAAAGCTACTTCCGCCTTGTGGTCTTTTATACAGTCCCAGATTGCGCAATCGACTCCATTCAAATTGTCACCACTTACTGACATCTAGAGGAAGGCGTAGGCAGTGTTTGTATCCCCATAGCATTCACAGGGACCTTAAAACTGACCTGGGAACAGGGGCCAAGATTTCTGAAATCTCACTCCCTGTCAGGAAAAGTGCTGTAGAATGAGTTCTGTTTCACTCAGAGACATAATTCCAACTGTTTTAGAAACTAGAGAGTGTTTTCTATCCAATAATAATAATAATATGCATATTGTACGAGCAAGAATTGAGTACTAGGCAGTTTAATTTGGCAACGTCAAAAAAAAAAAAGTGCTAACAGCTCCGCCTATTGACAAAAAGTTAAACAATTTAAAGGCAATGCTACCAAATACAAATTGATTCCCCACTGGGAATGTGATGAAATAAATAAAAGCTGAAATAAATCATTCTCTCTACTATTATTCTGACATTTCACATTCTTAAAATGAAGTGGTGATCCTAACTGACCAAAGACAGGACATTTTTAGTAGGATTAAATGTCAGGAATTGTGAATAACTGAGTTTAAATGTATTTGGCTAACATACTGACCAGACCGGACACTTCGCGTGCGCGAGCGTCGCAAAATAAATTTAGAAATCCATGTTGTTCAATTATTGCACCCACACGGCTCTCGCGAGCCAACGAGCGTCTGCGTTGCCAAGGGCTAAAATAGAAGTCAGTTCTATTTCTGACACAGATCGAGCTGCAAGTCCAGCCTCTCCCATCTCCTCATTGGTTTATAGAAGCAGGTACCCACGTGCCATCCCCTTATTGGTTATACCCACGTGGGTGACTGAAAGACGAACTGTTTTGCCTGTCGTCGTGGTAATACTAATAAAGTTTAGATGCCGATCACCATATAAGTTCAAAGATGAAACAGCCTGGGAGGAGAGATGACTAGAAACGATTCGGTTGACCGTTTTATGTGTGGATTAATTGTCTGAGTAGAGGACCTTGTGCATTTCAGGTAAAATAACAACTCAATGTTTATATCCCAGGACAAATTAGCTAGCAACAGCAAGCTAGCTAAATAGGACAAATTAGCTAGCATGTGCAATCTAGCGAGCTAAATTGCTATACATGTTTAATGCTTTTCGACCTGTCCCTAAATTAATGTAATTGGTTCAGAGTTTGTTTTGATATTTTAACCTGCGTGTCGTGATCGCGTTTGGTGTAGGGGGACAAAATACATTTATGCACGATGGCGCACGATGGCAGACGGTTTGGGTTCCGTGTGGTGAATGTAAACTTCCGACTTCAACTGTATAGTAGACCCAGCTTTCCATATAAGGATATATAGATGGTGTTTATAGACCCAGCTTTCCATATAAGGATATATAGATGGTGTTTATAGACCCAGCTTTCCATATAAGGATATATAGATGGTGTTTATAGACCCAGCTTTCTCTATCAGGAGGATATAGATGGTGTTTATAGACCCAGCTTTCCATATTTATTTATTTTTTTAACCTTTATTTAACGAAGCAAGTCAGTTAAGAACAAATTCTTATTTTCAATGACGGCCTACCGGGGAACAGTGGGTTAACTGCCTTGTTCAGGGGCAGAACGACAGATTTGTACCTTGCCAGCTCGAGGATTTGAACTTGCAACCTTTCGGTTACTAGCCCAACATAGATGGTGTTTATAGACCCAGCTTTCTCTATCAGGAGGATATAGATGGTGTTTATAGACCCAGCTTTCTCTATCAGGAGGATATAGATGGTGTTTATAGACTTATCTTTCTCTATCAGGAGGATATAGATGGTGTTTATAGACCCAGCTTTCTCTATCAGGAGGATATAGATGGTGTTTATAGACCCAGCTTTCTCTATCAGGAGGATATAGATGGTGTTTATAGATCTATCTTTCTCTATCAGGAGGATATAGATGGTGTTTATAGACCCAGCTTTCTCTATCAGGAGGATATAGATGGTGTTTATAGATCTATCTTTCTCTATCAGGAGGATATAGATGGTGTTTATAGACCCAGCTTTCTCTATCAGGAGGATATAGATGGTGTTTATAGACCCAGCTTTCTCTATCAGGAGGATATAGATGGTGTTTATAGACCCAGCTTTCTCTATCAGGAGGATATAGATGGTGTTTATAGACCCAGCTTTCTCTATCAGGAGGTTATAGATGGTGTTTATAGACCCAGCTTTCTCTATCAGGAGGATATAGATGGTGTTTATAGACCCAGCTTTCTCTATCAGGAGGTTATAGATGGTGTTTATAGACCCAGCTTTCTCTATCAGGAGGATATAGATGGTGTTTATAGACCCAGCTTTCTCTATCAGGAGGATATAGATGGTGTTTATAGACCCAGCTTTCTCTATCAGGAGGATATAGATGGTGTTTATAGATCTATCTTTCTCTATCAGGAGGATATAAATGGTGTTTATAGATCTATCTTTCTCTATCAGGAGGATATATATGGTGTTTATAGACCCAGCTTTCTCTATCAGGAGGATATAGATGGTGTTTATAGATCTAGCTTTCTCTATCAGGAGGTTATAGATGGTGTTTATAGACCCAGCTTTCTCTATCAGGAGGTTATAGATGGTGTTTATAGACCCAGCTTTCTCTATCAGGAGGATATAGATGGTGTTTATAGACCACGCTTTTTCTATCAGGAGGATATAGATGGTGTTTATAGACCCAGCTTTCTCTATCAGGAGGATATAGATTGTGTTTATAGACTTATCTTTCTCTATCAGGAGGATATAGATGGTGTTTATAGACCCAGCTTTCTCTATCAGAAGGATATAGATGGTGTTTATAGACCCAGCTTTCTCTATCAGGAGGATATAGATGGTGTTTATAGACTCAGCTTTCCCTATCAGGAGGATATAGATGGTGTTTATAGACCCAGCTTTCCCTATCAGGAGGATATAGATGGTGTTTATAGATCTAGCTTTCTCTATCAGGAGGATATAGATGGTGTTTATAGACCCAGCTTTCTCTATCAGGAGGGTATATATGGTGTGTATAGACCCAGCTTTCTCTATCAGGAGGATATAGATGGTGTTTATAGATCTAGCTTTCTCTATCAGGAGGATATAGATGGTGTTTATAGACCCAGCTTTCTCTATCAGGAGGATATAGATGGTGTTTATAGACCCAGCTTTCTCTATCAGGAGGTTATATATGGTGTTTATAGACCCAGCTTTCTCTATCAGGAGGATATAGATGGTGTTTATAGATCTAGCTTTCTCTATCAGGAGGATATAGATGGTGTTTATAGACCACGCTTTCTCTATCAGGAGGATATAGATGGTGTTTATAGATCTAGCTTTCTCTATCAGGAGGTTATAGATGGTGTTTATAGACCCAGCTTTCTCTATCAGGAGGTTATAGATGGTGTTTATAGACCCAGCTTTCTCTATCAGGAGGATATAGATGGTGTTTATAGACCACGCTTTCTCTATCAGGAGGATATAGATGGTGTTTATAGACCCAGCTTTCTCTATCAGGAGGATATAGATGGTGTTTATAGACCCAGCTTTCTCTATCAGGAGGATATAGATGGTGTTTATAGACTTATCTTTCTCTATCAGGAGGATATAGATGGTGTTTATAGACCCAGCTTTCTCTATCAGGAGGATAGAGATGGTGTTTATAGACCCAGCTTTCTCTATCAGGAGGATATAGATGGTGTTTATAGACCCAGCTTTCTCTATCAGGAGGATATAGATGGTGTTTATAGACCCATCTTTCTCTATCAGGAGGATATAGAGGGTGTTTATAGACCCAGCTTTCTCTATCAGGAGGATATAGATGGTGTTTATAGACCTAGCTTTCTCTATCAGGAGGATATAGATGGTGTTTATAGACCCAGCTTTCTCTATCAGGAGGATATAGATGGTGTTTATAGACCCAGCTTTCTCTATCAGGAGGATATAGATGGTGTTTATAGACCCAGCTTTCCCTATCAGGAGGATATAGATGGTGTTTATAGATCTAGCTGTCTCTATCAGGAGGATATAGATGGTGTTTATAGACCCAGATTTCTCTATCAGGAGGATATATATGGTGTTTATAGACCCAGCTTTCTCTATCAGGAGGATATAGATGGTGTTTATAGATCTAGCTTTCTCTATCAGGAGGATATAGGTGGTGTTTATAGACCCAGCTTTCTCTATCAGGAGGATATAGATGGTGTTTATAGATCTATCTTTCTCTATCAGGAGGATATAGATGGTGTTTATAGATCTAGCTTTCTCTATCAGGAGGATATAGATGGTGTTTATAGACCCCGATTTCTCTATCAGGAGGATATAGATGGTGTTTATAGATCTAGCTTTCTCTATCAGGAGGATATAGATGGTGTTTATAGACCCAGCTTTCTCTATCAGGAGGATATAGATGGTGTTTATAGACCCAGCTTTCTCTATCAGGAGGATATAGATGGTGTTTATAGACCCAGCTTTCTCTATCAGGAGGATATAGATGGTGTTTATAGACCCAGCTTTCTCTATCAGGAGGATATAGATGAGATATCTGTCATCCCAAACTGCACCCTATTCCCTATTTAGTGCACACTATGGAGAATAGGGTGTTTTTTGGGACACGTCCTCCAGGTTTCATGAGTCTGTCCTCCAACCTGTTTCTGATTCAGCTCTACACAACGAGAACAACTGGAGACGTTCTCTTTGAAACTCTAAACACCAGTCCCCTGTGTGTGTTTAAGTGTCAACCTCCACATGTTTCTATTTCCCCCCCCCTCCCTCTTCCCAGCTCTCCTCTCTCCCCTCTCCCAGCTCTCCCCTCTCCCAGCACTCCCCTCTCCCAGCTCTCCCCTCCCCCCCTCCCTCTTCCCAGCTCTCCGCTTTCCCCTCTCCCAGCACTCCCCTCTCCCAGCTCTCCCCTCTCCCAGCTCCCCCCCTCCCTTCCCAGCTCTCCGCTCTCCCAGCTCTCCCCTCTCCCAGCTCTCCTCTCTCCCCTCTCCCAGCTCTCCCCTCTCCCAGCACTCCCCTCTCCCAGCACTCCCCTCTCCCAGCACTCCCCTCTCCCAGCTCTCCCTTCTCCCCTCCCCCCCCTCCCTTCCCAGCTACCCCCTCTCCCAGCTCTCCCCTCTCCCAGCACTCCCCTCTCCCAGCTCTCCCCCCCCCCCCTTCCCAGCTCTCCCCTCTCCCAACTCTCCCCTCTCTCACCTCTCCCAGCTCTCCCCTCTCCCAGCCCCCCCTCTCCCAGCCCCCCCCTCTCCCAGCCCCCCCCTCCCTTCCCAGCTCTCCCCTCTCCCAGCTCTCCCCTCTCCCAGCTCTCCCCTCTCCCAGCCCCCCCCCCTTCCCAGCTCTCCCCTCTCCCAGCTCTCCTCTCTCCCAGCTCTCCCCTCTCCCAGCTCTCCCCTCTCCCAGCTCTCCCCTCTCCCAGCCCCCCCCCCCTTCCCTTCCCAGCTTCCCCTCTCCCAGCTCTCCCCGCTCTCTTCTCCTTCTCCTTCTTCCAACCTGTTTCTGATTCAGCTCTACACAACGAGAACAACTGGAGACGTTCTCTTTGAAACTCTAAACACCAGTCCCCTGTGTGTGTTTAAGTGTCAACCTCCACATGTTTCTATTTCCCCCCCCCCTCCCTCTTCCCAGCTCTCCTCTCTCCCCTCTCCCAGCTCTCCCCTCTCCCAGCACTCCCCTCTCCCAGCTCTCCCCCCCCCCCCTCCCTCTTCCCAGCTCTCCGCTTTCCCCTCTCCCAGCACTCCCCTCTCCCAGCTCTCCCCTCTCCCAGCTCCCCCCCTCCCTTCCCAGCTCTCCGCTCTCCCAGCTCTCCCTCTCCAGCTCTCCTCTCTCCCCTCTCCCAGCTCTCCCCTCTCCCAGCTCTCCCCTCTCCCAGCACTCCCCTCTCCCAGCACTCCCCTCTCCCAGCTCTCCCTTCTCCCCTCCCTCCCTTCCCAGCTACCCCCTCTCCCAGCTCTCCCCTCTCCCAGCACTCCCCTCTCCCAGCTCTCCCCCCCCCCCTTCCCAGCTCTCCCCTCTCCCAACTCTCCCCTCTCTCACCTCTCCCAGCTCTCCCCTCTCCCAGCCCCCCCCCTCTCCCAGCCCCCCCCCTCCCTTCCCAGCTCTCCCCTCTCCCAGCTCTCCCCTCTCCCAGCTCTCCCCTCTCCCAGCCCCCCCCCTTCCCAGCTCTCCCCTCTCCCAGCTCTCCTCTCTCCCAGCTCTCCCCTCTCCCAGCTCTCCCCTCTCCCAGCTCTCCCCTCTCCCAGCTCCCCCCCCCCTCCCTTCCCAGCTTCCCCTCTCCCAGCTCTCCCCGCTCTCTTCTCCTAGACTCATAGAGAAACAGCCCGGGTCATTACAAGCCTATTCATTACCTTGGCCATTACACATAGGAACTGCCCTCTGCTACCTAATCCAGGGCCCTAGGGCCACTGTGTGTGTGTGTGTGTGTGTGTGTGTGTGTGTGTGTGTGTAAGGAGTATAAGTGACCTAATAGGTCATTATCTGCCCTCTGCTAAAGTGGTCCAACCTGAATTACCCTCTTCAAAGAAACCTCCACTTCCTCATGGGTGCCCCCTGTGTGTGTCGACCACCACAGAAGTGATTGTTCTCTGAGCCTGCAGTGACAATTACTCATAATTACAGAGAGATAGAGAGAGAGGGTGGGAATGAGAAAGAGAGGGAAAGAGAGAGAGAGAACTAGAGATACTGCGGAGGGAGAGTAGGAGGCAGGAAGAGATTGGGGAGATATGAAATGGGGTGAAGAGAGGAGAGAGAATTAAACAGAGAGGACAGAGAATTAAACAGAGAGGACAGAGAATTAAACAGAGAGGACAGAGAATTAAACAGAGAGGACAGAGAATTAAACAGAGAGGACAGAGAATTAAACAGAGAGGACAGAGAATTAAACAGAGAGGACAGAGAATTAAACAGAGAGGAGAGAGAATTAAACAGAGAGGAGAGAGAATTAAACAGAGAGGACAGAGAATTAAACAGAGAGGACAGAGAATTAAACAGAGAGGACAGAGAATTAAACTGAGAATTAAACAGAGGAACAGAGAATTAAACAGAGGAACAGAGAATTAAACAGAGAATTAAACAGAGGAACAGAGAATTAAACAGAGGAACAGAGAATTAAACAGAGGAACAGAGAATTAAACAGAGGAACAGAGAATTAAACAGAGGAACAGAGAATTAAACAGAGGACAGAGAATTAAACAGAGGAACAGAGAATTAAACAGAGAGGACAGAGAATTAAACAGAGAGGACAGAGAATTAAACAGAGAGGACAGAGAATTAAACAGAGAGGACAGAGAATTAAACAGAGAGGACAGAGAATTAAACAGAGAGGACAGAGAATTAAACAGAGAGGACAGAGAATTAAACAGAGAGGACAGAGAATTAAACAGAGAGGACAGAGAATTAAACAGAGAGGACAGAGAATTAAACAGAGAGGACAGAGAATTAAACAGAGGAACAGAGAATTAAACTGAGAATTAAACAGAGGAACAGAGAATTAAACAGAGAATTAAACAGAGGAACAGAGAATTAAACTGAGAATTAAACAGAGGAACAGAGAATTAAACAGAGGAACAGAGAATTAAACAGAGGAACAGAGAATTAAACAGAGGACAGAGAATTAAACAGAGAGGACAGAGAATTAAACAGAGGAACAGAGAATTAAACAGAGAGGAGAGAGAATTAAACAGAGAGGACAGAGAATTAAACAGAGGACAGAGAATTAAACAGAGGAACAGAGAATTAAACAGAGGAACAGAGAATTAAACTGAGAATTAAACAGAGGAACAGAGAATTAAACTGAGAATTAAACAGAGGAACAGAGAATTAAACAGAGGAACAGAGAATTAAACTGAGAATTAAACAGAGGAACAGAGAATTAAACAGAGGAACAGAGAATTAAACAGAGGAACAGAGAATTAAACAGAGGAACAGAGAATTAAACAGAGGAACAGAGAATTAAACAGAGGAACTGTTACGGCTGTCCTCGCTGACAGAAGGTGGGGACCAAAACGCAGAGTGGTTAGTGTTCATTCTTTTAATGAAAATCAACAAAACACTTCAAAATA